>NC_135236.1:219486935-219787650 GCF_051348905.1 Ranitomeya variabilis | reverse complement strand
TACATATCTGGTCAATCGATGCTCTCGCTCGCTCTGCCCAAATGGTTGCTACCGATCTAGTTGAATGAGCTTTGATTCCGTCTGGAACGGCTTCATTGGATGAGGCGTATGCCAGAGTGATGGCATCCCTTACCCATCTCGCCAGCGTGGCTTTTGATGCTTTGTGTCCTTTATTTGGGCCCTGAAAACAAACAAACAGAGACCTGCCTTTCCTACACTCCCTTGTGGCTGTTATATATTGGGTCAGGCATCTCTTGAGATCTAATGTGTGTAGAGACTTTTCCTTTTCATTCTTGGGATTTGGGCAAAAGGAGGGTAAGGATATCTGCTGAGATCTATGAAACCGTGATGCTACCTTAGGCAGGTAAGATGAATCAGTCTTAAGGACTACTATATCCTCTAATATCTGAGTTAGAGGCAGGTAAGCTGATAGAGCCTGCAAATCACTAATTCTGCGGGCTGAGGTTAATGCTACCAAAAGAGAAGTTTTCAGTGAGATTATTTTTAAGGAAGCTTGAGACAAGGGTTCAAAAGGCGCTTTAGTTAGTGCAGAAAGTACTAGATTTAGGTCCCAGGGAGGTGAAGTGTTGTGTATGACTGGTTTAGACCTAATTGAGGCTTTAATAAACCTTTTTATCCAGTGATTCCCTGCTAGGTCACAGTTGTATAGGGCGCCTAATGCGGCGATTTGAACCTTAAGGGTACTTGTCGCTAACCCTTTTTCTAATCCTTTCTGAAGGAATTCTAGTACTTCCTGAATTGGGATTTTCCCCGACGTACTGACATTTGAATTAGAGAGCGACTTTTTCCAGACCTTGCCATATGCCCTGGTAGTTACTGGTTTTCTACTGGACAAAAGGGTTGAAACTAAATTTGTAGAACACACCTTTTTTGCTAAAAGTTCCCTCTCAAATTCCAGGCTGTCATATGCAGGTTTTTTTTACTTGCGGATGATTTATTGGCCCCTGGTGTAGAAGATTTGGGATATTCAGGAGAACCCATGGTTCTGTTACCGACATTAAGCGTAGCCATGGGAACCACGCTCTTTTTGGCCAAAACGGGGCTATCATAATTACTCTTGCCCCGTCCTCCCGGATTTTCTTCAGAACTAATGGAATTAATGCTATCGGAGGAAAAGCATAAGCTAGTTGGAAGTTCCAGGGAATTAGAAAAGTGTCTAGGGTCACTGGATTCCCCCGTGGGTCGATTGAAAGGAATGCCTGTGTTTTCCGGTTTAGATTGTTTGCGAACAAATCTATTTCCGGGACTCCCCAGAAATCTACAATGTGGTTGAATACCTCCTGATTCAATTCCCATTCCCCCTGCCTTAACTGTGTTCTGCTTAAAAAAATCTGCCGCCTGATTCTCTGTCCCTTTGATGTGAAGGGCTGACAAAGAGGATAGATTGACTTCCGCCAGTGACATGATAGATTTTGTCACTTCCATCAGTGAGCGGGACTTTGTTCCCCCCTGGTGGTTCAGGTATGCCACCACCACCCTGTTGTCTGAAAGCACCCTTACGTGATGAGAACGGAGGGAGATTAGGAAGTGTTTGAGTGCATATTCTACCGCCAAGAGTTCTTTGATGTTCGAGGAGAAGAGTTTTTCTTTCTCTGACCAAGGACCTTGGGCAATTTGATCATTTAAATGAGCCCCCCAACCCCATGGACTCGCAACCGTGGTCAGGGTTACAGAAACTGGCCATATCCATGGGACCCCTCTGGTTAGGTTGGCCGGGTCTAACCACCAAGCTAGGGAAAATATTGTTTGTGAGGAGATTTTTAAGCGCTTTCCTAAATCCCCCTTTAAGCGGAATTGTGCTTCTAATATTTCCCACTGGAGATCTCTAGAGTGATACTGAGCCCATTGGACTGCAGGAAAACAGGCTGTCATTGATCCTAACACTGACATTGCTTTCTGTAAGGTGATGACTGGTGAGAGTCTTAATTGGGCTATTAGTTGTATCATGTTGGAAACTTTCGTCCCTGGAAGACGGCATTCTTGTTTTGTCGAATCTATCATTATTCCTAAGTACTGTTGTATTTGTGTTGGAATAATCCTGGATTTTTCTAGATTCAGCACCCAACCCAAATTTGACAGGGCTGTCATCACCTTGTCTAACTGCCGACTGCAATGGTGTGAGGATCTGCCCACTACTAGGAGGTCGTCCAGATATGGGACTATTAGCACGTCTTGTTCCCTTATGTGGGCCATCACTTCTGCCATCAGTTTCGTATATACCCTCGGGGCTATGGCAAGACCAAATGGGAGAGCTCTGACTTGATAATGTTTTAGTTCCCCTTGCATCATTACCGCCACTCTGAGGTATTTCTGGTAACTGGGATGGATGGGCACATGATAATATGCGTCTTTTAGGTCGACTACAGTCATAAAACAAGACGGATGAAGGGTTCTGACACAGGTTTTTATTGTTTCCATCTTGAAACTCTGGGTCACTAGATATTTGTTTAATTTTTTCAGATTTATTATTGTTCTGAAAGTCCCATCTGGTTTCGTTCAAAGAAAAAGAGGAGCGTAAAAACCCATGTCTTTCCTGTTGTGGAATCTCCTGCAGGACATTCTTTGTAAGAAGACTGTATATTTCCTTTTGCAGGCCCAGTTGTTCGATCTCTGATTTTCTCTGTGGAGTTATCACAAAATGGTTGCATGGCATTGTGTGAAATTTTAATTTTAAACCCGTCCTTATTATATTTAGTGTCCACTCGCTTCCTGATATTTTTTCCCAGGCTTGAAGAAAGTATGTCAGTCTCCCTCCCACCTGGGGCGTACCTTCATTGGGATTGTTTCTTATTGTCCGGTTTGTTGAACATGAAGCCTCTGCCTTTAAATCTTTTGTCCTCCCATACTTCTTTTTGTTTTTTTGGGGGGCGTTTACGCATGAATTTCCTACCCTGAAAGGGCCGTTTGTAAGATTGGTTAAGAAACCCTGGAAAGGCTTTCTTCTTGTCTACAGCCTTTTCGAGGATGTCATCTAGGGTAGGCCCAAACAAAAATTCTCCCTTACATGGTATGGAGCATAACTTTGCTTTAGTTTGCAGGTCTCCTGGCCAGCACTTGAGCCATAGTGCTCTTCTGGCTGCATTCGAAAATGAAGCCGACCTTGCCGTCAGTCTCACAGAGTCTATGGAAGCGTCCGCTAAGTATGCAGCAGCACTTCTCATTATTGACACAGAATGCAATATTGATTCCCTTCAGGTTTTATTCCTCAATTGGGACTCCAGGTGGTCCAACCACACCATTAATGCTCTTGCCGTGCATGTAGCGGCTATTCCTGGTTTCAAACCCCCGCTAGCCGCTTCCCAGGAGCCTTTTAAGAAAACTTCGGCCTTTTTGTCCATAGGGTCCTTAAGGGTCCCCATATCCTCAAAGGGTAACGCAAACTTTTTAGAGGCCTTCGCAATAGCGACATCTATTTTTGGCGCTTTTCCCCAAGAAGTACATGCAGGATCGTCAAAAGGATATTTTCTTTTTGGAGCTAGGAGGACTTTTTTGTCTGGCCTCTTCCACTCTTTTTTTAGGGTCTGTATTTTCTCGTTTAAAGGAAACGCCCGGCGTTTCCTCTGCTCTAAGCCGCTGAACATAAGGTCTTCCACCGTTTTTTTAGACCGACCCAGCCCCATGGTTGTTCTAACCGCCTTTATTAACGCATCTGTTTCCTCTATAGGAAAACAGTTACGACCACTTTCTGATGATGCAGATGATGAAGAGGACAGGGAACGATCCGAGCTATATTGGACACTGTGTTCCTCACTAGAACTGGAATCGGGGTTTTACGTCTGGATTTGTGTTTTCTTTTAAGACTTTTTACATTTTTCAATGCATCTTCCACCTGAGATTTAATCAGTTCTTTAAGGTCAGATGCGAATCTTGGGGATTCTTCACTTAAAGTATTCTCTATGCAAATCGCATAGAGTTTTTTCACCCATGTAGCAGGTAAATCTGCAGAGCAGATTGCACACACTTTGTGTTTAGTTTTTTCCGTACAATTCTTTCCCTAAGGGATACAATAAAACCCTATTTAGAATATGTGCATACACGGAGGTCACTTACCCTCCTAATATGAGGGAGATACCGGTTCAGGTCTTGGAGATGCATCCTCGATTTGAACCGTTGCCTTTCTTCTGGATCCACTGGAGCCTCTGCTGCGTTGGGATCCTGAGCTGTGGCGCTGAGTAGGCTGCTGTTGTTGTCGCCGTTGCGGGTTATGCTGCAGACGTTTCTTTGGTGAGGATTGCAGAACTTCATCTGCAGGTTGCTCTGTTCCACTCATGGTGAATCGCTGAGCAGCGGTATCAGGCTGCTCTGCTGTTTAAATTTGCCGCCTGCCACGCCATTAACTTCCGTTTTCAGAGGTGCCCTGCTCCGACCCCGAAGTGACCCACCGCGCTTGCGCACTAACCTGCGGCCAGTCTCGTGCGCGCCCATGCTGGCAGCCGGCTCCTGGGAGTATCGGAAGCACCGCCGCAGCACCCAATATCGGTGCTTCCTGTCGGTGACCGCCGCCACCATCCCCCAGGGCCTCAGACTGGCGGTAATTTACCAGGTAGACGCCGCTACCTATTACCAGTCATTTTGGAGAAAAGGAAGACGCAGACCGGATTCCTCTTCACTGCCTCTTCCCTGCACACACTCAGGGCCCGCCAACCCCGGATTGTGCCTTCAGGGACAGAAATCCACCTAGACCGCGGCAGGGCCCCCCGCTGCTTGAATTCGGCCAGATGGTCCCCGGCATCCCGCGACGACAGGTATGTTCACCTGTAGGTTCGCCGTCAGGGACAGGAAACCGAACTGAGGTGGAAGAGAGGTCCCACCTTTTTAACCTGTGGGTTTCCTGTCCCTGAGGGCGGATCCCTCTCTCTCCGTGGTGCCATCATGGGGGTAAGAGAAATGTTGTTTCAGCCCCAAGTTTTTAATTTTCTAAGGGCTAATAGGAATTTTTTTTTAAAACAAACTAAGGGTCCATTTTTTCCCTCAGTGCACCAATACCCTACATGTAATTGTGAAATATTTTTCAGGCACAGTGCAAAACTCAGAAAGCAAGGAGCGCCAGATTTTACGGTTATGGTTTGCAGGTGCCATGACCCATGAGGTGCCAGAACAGCAGAACCCACCATAAGTGACCCCATTTTACAAAATACACTTCTCAATGAATTATCTAGGGGTGCAGTGATCATATTGACACCATGGGTGTGTCACAGAATTTTATACCATTGGGCAGTGAAGAAAAAATAACTTTTTACCAACAAAATTTTGTTTTAGCCCCAGATTTCAAATTTTTACACAAGTGGGTAAAAGTGGCACCTTAATAATTTGTCCCACAATTTTTACTGAACGTGTCAATACCCCATATGTGGCTGTACAGTACTACTTAGCCATACGGAGTGACTCGGGAGGAACAGAGTGCTATTTGCCTCCTGGCTCGCAGATTTTGTTAGAACAGTTTGCAGACTCCATATACAGAGCCCCTAATTGCTAGAAGAGCAGAATACCCTCTTAAGTGACCCCATTTTGGAAATTATACCACTTTGGGAATTTATCTACAGGTGTAGTGACGATTTTGACTCCATGGGTATTTTACAGAATCAACCAGCAATGAATGTTGCTGAGTGAAAATTGCAAACTGCCATTGTAGTGACCAGTACGTGAAGCCTAGCCCATGCTTCTGGAGACATGCACCCGTAAGTTAGGTGGGGTCTCATTGCTTCATAAATGCCAAACATGTGGACACTATATGTGGTTTAGGTACACTGTGGGGCTCAGAAAGGAAGGGGGCATTTGGACTTGGGAGCGCAGTATTTGCCCAATTTGCTTTGAAGGCTGAGGAGCCAATTTGCTTTTCCAGAGCCTTTGTACTACAAGGAGCGTGAAAGCTCCCTATATTTCCATTAATAGATAACAGACCTGAGTGGGGACTTGCTTTTTTTGTGGATTGAGTCACATTTGGGGTCACATTTATCCGATGCTCTATGCTGAGCACCTACTTTGGGGTTTACATCTAAATCTCTAAGTGACGTGATTCAGATGAAACTCCTGAGGGATCCATCCACTATAATGAGGCAGCAGAGTTACTCTGGACTCTGTTCAGCCGTGTCCTTTTCAGAAGTACACAAAACTGTGGCCGACGGTACTTTTACGCAATCCTAAGAAGACTGACAGCACCAGACCACAGGTTAGACTGTCCACAGTGCCTCCATGTGACTCATTATAGGGAATCTTCAGTCAAGGATTCCATCTGAATAACGTATTTGAAAGATTTACATGGAAACACCACTGAAATCCTGTGCTCTGCGATGAGCGCTAAATGTGCGTCGAGCCTTACTACGATATTTGGGAGGAAGAATGAAAAAATCAACAAAAGGTGAAGAACTGGTTTACCATATATACTCGAGTATAAGCTGAGATTTTCAGCCCATTTTTTTAGGCTGAAAGTTCCCCACTCGGCTTATACTAGAGTCAATGTCCCAGGGGGTTGGAGGGGGAGCGGCATCTGTCAAATCATACTCACCTGCTCCCGGCGCGTCTCTGCATGTCCCTGCTTCTCCGGCGCCCGCAGCTCTTCCTGTGTTTCAGCGGTCACGTGGTACCACTCATTAAAGTAATGAATATAGACGCGACTCCACTCCCATAGGGGTGGAGCGCATATTTATTACTTTAATGAGCGGTACCAGTGACCGCTGAACACAGGACCAAGTTGCCGGTGTCAGAGACCATCGCATAAGCGAAGCTGCCAGGGACCGCGCCGCGAGGGTGAGTATAATTGGGGGGGGGGGGGGGTGAGCACTGCGATATTCACCTGTCCCCGTTCCACCGCCGCGCGCCGCTGTGTCTTCCATATCCTCTGGCTGTGACGTTCCTGTCAGAGGGCGCGATGACGTGTTTAGTGTGCGAGCTCCCCTCTGCCTCAACAGTCACTGCAGAGAGACGGAAGACACAGCGGCGCGCAGCGGTGGAACGGAGACAGGTGAATATCGCAAGTGCCGGTGTCCCCGCCTGCTCAGGACAAGAGGTGAGTATGTCATTTTTTTTTTTAATCGCAGCAGCAGCATATGGGGCAAATGTTTCTATGGAGCATCTTATGGGGCCACAATCAATGTTTGTGCAGCATTATATGGGGCACATTTTCTATGGAGCATCTTATGGAGCCATAATCAACCTTTGTGCAGCATTATATGGGGCAACTGTTTCTATGGAGCATCTTATGGGGCCATAATCAACATTTATGCAGGATTGTATGGGGCAAATGTTTCTATGGAGCATTTTATGGAGCCATAATCAACCTTTGTGCAGCATTATATGGGCATATTTTTGTTTGAAGCATCTTATGGGGCCCATCGTGAACTTTATGGAGCATTATATGGGGCGTATTTTGTATGGAGCATCTTAAGGGGCCCATCATGAACTGTATGAAGCATTATATGGGGCTTCTGATTCAACATGGATATTCAAAAACACAACCTACTGATGTCTCAATTAATTTTACTTTTATTGGTATCTATTTTTATTTTTGAAATTTACCAGTAGCTGCTGCATTTCCCACCCTAGGCTTATACTCGAGTCACTAAGTTTTCCCAGTTTTGTGTGGCAAAATTAGGGGTCTCTGCTTATACTCGGGTCGGCTTATACTCGAGTATATACGGTATTTATTTTTTACATCGTTCCTTATGCGGTATAAGTGATTAGGCGACTATTCTTCGAGTTGGTGCAATTACTGCGATACCAGATTTATATTGGGTTTTTATGTATAGCTGCTGTCACACACTAAAAAATGCTTTTTATTGCAAAAAATAGTTTTTGCATCATTGTACTTTGAGAGCTATTGTTTTTCCATATTTTGGCCTACAGAGTCATGTGAGGGCTTGTTTTCTGTGGGACGAGTTGACGTTTTTATTGGTACCATTTTAGACACATGACATTCTTTGATCTCTTTCTATTCCGATTTTTGGGAGGCAGAATAAACAAAACACAGCAATTCAGGATTTTTTTTAAATGTCATTCCACGTGCGATAAAATTGATAAGGCAGTTTTATTCTTCGGGTTAGTTCGATTACAAAGATGGCATATTTACATAAAAAAACTATGTTTTGGCCCTTTTAGGCTATGTGCACACGTTGCAGATTTCCTGCGGATCCGCAGAGTTTTTTCCGCGCAAAAACGCTGCAGATCCGCAAGTGATTTACAGTACAATGTAAATCAATGGAAAAAGAAAAATGCTGTGCTAATGGTGCGGAAAATTCCACATGGAAAATGCAGCGGATTAAAAGAAGGAGCATGTCATTTATTTGAGCAGATCTGCAGCGCTTCTGCACCCATTCCATAATAGAAATCCGCAGGGGTAAAAACGCATGAAATCTGCACAGATTCCGCAGTAAATCCGCAACAAAAACGCACAAAGTCCACATAAAAACCGCACAGATTTTGACCTGCGTTTTCTGCCAAGAGATGCAGAGTCCGCACAGAAAATTCCACAGGCAAATCCGCAACGTGTGCACATACCCTTACACAAACTATTTTATAGAAAAGTTATTATTTTTGTATTGCTTTATTCTGAGAGCTATAACTTTTTTATTTTTAAGCTGATGGATCTGGCGGCTTGTTTTTGTGGGACAAGATGACGTCTTCAGCTGTACATGTTTATTTATATCTCTCTTTTTGATTGTGTTTTATTCCACTTTTTATTCGGTGGTATGATAAAAAAAATTATGGTGTTCACTAAAGGGGTTAACTAGTGGGACAGTTTTATAGGTTGGGTCGTTCTGGACACAGCGATACCAAATATGTGTTCTTTAATTGTTTGTTTTTCATACAAACATTTATTTATGCATACAGTATATTTTGATTTGATTATTTTTGGATTTTTTTTTATATATATATATATATATTTTTTAAAAATGTTTTACTTTTTTACTTAGTCCCACTATGGGACTATCTATCTTGCAGGCTAATCACTTATACAGCATGGGGATGCAGTAGCATCCCCATGCTTTGCAAACTGTCAGCTCGGCACTAACAGAAAAAGTTGCTGATTATGCACTGCGCATGATCAAGCAACATTCCTAGTTCTGGTAACCGAGTCACCATGGCAATGATTGGGACCTGCGTCACGCCGCAGGCTCTCCGATCCAGGGGGCTTTCATCCCTCTACCGACTCCCGGATTGTTGTGATTGAGTTCGATCACAGCATTTAGGTGGTTTAAGTGCAGGGAGTGGTGCGGGACTTGACCTGGCACTAAGTGGCGGGTGTCAGCTATCAGAATTAGCTGACACCCAACAGTGATTGCACACGCACAGTCTGTGTGCGCGCACGATCGCATAGACGTAATAATCCATCCCTGGTCAATAAGGCCCAGGGACGTATTTATTATGCCCAATGTCAGAAAAGGGTTAAATCACTTGAGTGTTTTAGCAGTATGCTTTGGGTCATTTACCTTCCAAAAAGACAAACTACATCCCAATCAAATCACAGACAAACAGGTTTTGCTTAGAATATCCCTGTATTTCGCACCACCCATCTTCCCGCCTGACTCAGACGATTTTCCCTGTCCCTGTTGCCGAAAAAATCCCCACAGAAAGATGCTGCCATCACCATGTTTCATTGTGGGGATGGTATTCTTGGGGTGATCAGCTGTGTTGGTTTGTCGCCAGACATAGCATTTACCTTGGTCACCTAAAAGCTCAATTTTGGTCTCATAAGACCACTGTACATTCCTTTATACATTTTTCGACTCTCTCACATGTCTTGGCAAACTCAAAACGAGCCTTACAGACAAAAAGTGTAAGTAAAGGCTTTTTTCTGCCCACTCTTCAATAAAGGCCACCTCTATGGAGTGTATGGCTTATTGTGGTTCATCAGAAGATTGAGATATATTATACATAAATTTAGGGCCAGTTCCTGTATAGTGTCAGCGGACGCTCTGCTGATTTTCACTTAGCTTTATAGCAAGAGTCTGAACTTTCAGGGTCGCCCTGTCAGTGTCATGCCATTGGCTTCAGCATCACCAGACAGCAGGAAAGTTCAGCCTGCTGCAATAAATCTCCCTATACTGAGAGTGACCAGAGACACTATACAGAATCCAGCACTGGACTGATAAAGCCTGAGCCTGGTGACTGGACATTACTGTATGTACAGAGACATTCATACATGTTATATACATGTGTATGAATGTCCTGTGCCAATTGATCCATCCAGTCTATATAAATAACACTGTATATATGTGCACATAGTATACCATATAGTACAAATAATACAGACATCAGCTGTTATTCAGTGCACACACTGTCATATCTGTATATACATACAATGTGTATACTGTATAACGTATGACTGGCATTTGATACCAAGTCATATATTATTCTCTATGTGTTAGGGCCTGTGAACACGTTGCAGATTGTCGCAGATTTTTTCTGCACAGATTTGTCACAAAACCTGAAGGGTTTCCTAGTGCCAGCAAAGTGAATGAGAACTCTGAGGTCTCATGCACACTTTCCTTATTTTTTCATTGCAGATTTGGTGCAGATTTAAATCTTCAGCAAGTCAATTTTTTCAGTGTTTTTGGTGCAGGTTTCATCCATTCTAATGAGTGGGAAAAAATCTACTATATAATTGTCTAAGGGTCACTTCCGTCTTTCTGTCTGTCTGTCTTTCTGTCTGTCACGGATATTCATTGGTCGCGGCCTCTGTCTGTCATGGAATCCAAGTCGCTGACTGGTCGTGGCAAAACGCCCACGACCATTGCCACGACCAATCAGCGAAGCGCACAGTCTGGAAGAAAATGGCCGCTCCTTACTCCCCGCACTCAGTGCCCGGCGCCCGCATACACCCCTCCGGTCACCGCTCACACAGGGTTAATGCCGGCGGTAACAGACCGCGTTATGCTGCAGGTAACGCACCCGTTACCGCCGCTATTAACCCTGTGTGACCAAGTTTTTACTATTGACGCAGCCTATGCAGCGTCAATAGTAAAAACATCTAATGTTAAAAATAATAAAAAAAATAAAAAATCACCGCTCCATGCTGCGGTCTCGCGAGATGATGACGCTGCGGTCTCGCGAGATGATAACGTAGCGGTCTCGCGAGACCGCTCCGTCATCATCTCGCTAGATCGCAGCATGGAGCAGTTACCGGAGCGTCGCGAGCGGGAAAGGCCTGTTGTGGATCCGAGGGGCCGACGGAGGGTGAGCATATAACGATTTTTTATTTTATTTTTTTTATTTATTTTTTTTAACAGGGATATGATGCCCACATTGCTATATACTACGTGGGCTGGCCAATATACTACATGGGCTGGGCAATATACTACATGGGCAATATACTACGTGGCTCTGTGCTGTATACTACATTGCTGTGCAATATACTACGTCACTGGGCAATATACTACGTGGCTGGGCTATATACTACATGGTTGGGCAATATACTACGTAGCTCTGCTGTATACTACGTGACTGGGAAATATACTACGTGGCTGGGCAATATACTACATCGCTGGGCAATATACTACGTGACTGGGAAATATACTACGTGGCTAGGCATTATACTACGTCACTGGGCAATATACTACGTGGCTGGGCAATAAATTACGTGGCTGGGCAATATACTACGTGGACATGCATATTCTAGAATCGGGCCACCATCTAGTATGCAATAAAAACCCATGTAAAAAACACTATAACTATACGCATTTTTCCTGCCAAGAGATGCAGAAATGTCTGCACCAAGTACTTAACGTGTATACACATACCCATTTCTGCATTTCTTAGCAGGAAAAACGCAGCTGCAAAAACGGATGTTTTTGCCCTGCTTTTTTGACTGATTTGAGAGCAGTTAATGGTGAAAAACACAGGGTAAAAACACACAGAATTAACATGCTGCAGATTATTTTTGCCACCAAATCTGAACAGTCAGTCAAAAATGCTCAACGTGTGCATGACATGTCAGGTTTCTCATTCACTTTGCTGACATCAGGAATTGCTTTAGGTTTTGTTAACAAATCCATGCAGGAAAAACGTGACAAAAATACAATGTGTGAACATAGCCTTCTACTTTGTGCACAGACATGAGATGCTATACAGTATACACACTGTGATATAACATCTCACTTCTGTATAACAGTATATGCAATGTACTACCATGTTATACTTTGTGTACAGACATGTTACATAGAAGATAATACGGTATGTGAGTGTAATATCTGATGCCTGTACTCATAGTATAGTAGATGTAATACCATCCTGTATATAACATCTGATGTCTGAAGTCATTGTATATCACACACCAGTCACATATTCTCCTGTATACAATATACGGTACTACGAGCACAGACGTCTGATGTCATATACAGAATAAAATGTGACTGGTGCAATATCTGATGCCTGTAGTCATACTGGAATATATACTATCATATATCCTGTATGTGCTATACTTCGTGCACAGACATGGTATATACAGCATAAGTGACTGATATCATACACTTTTATCAGTTTCATGTTGTGGAGTTCGATTGGGACTTGCTCAAGTGACTAGATTTAAAAATTAAAAAAATTACAATATTGTCATTGGTAATTATGTAGTACCACTATACTTCTGTGTGACCACCATTACTCCAGGCATATGCTATTCTCAGGAGTGTAGAAAAGCACAGCGCACCTTGCTTTACTACACCTCTAATAATTGTATACTGTACCTAAAGCTAGTGATATATTAGCATAGGTGACCACTGACTACTACAGTGTATGGCTCTGCAAAGCGCTCTCTCTCAATTCCTTTTCTGTGTTTTTTTTTTATACGTTCTTGTTTGGCTGATACTTAGATATTAGCAAGGACAACCACCTTAAGGTATGTGCACACTTTGCATTTGCACTGCATTTCCCACATATTTTTGCTGCAAAAAACGCAGCAGTTTCCAGTATCAGCAAAGTGAATGAGATCTCTAAATCTCATGAAAATGATGCTATTTTTTTTTTATCGTAAATCTGAAGTAGTTTCAAATATGCAGCATGTCCATCCTTTCAATGTTTTTCACCCATTCCAATGGGTGGGGTAAAAACACATTAAAAAACTGCATAAAAAAAAGTGTGTGTTTTATGCGTGTTTCTGCCATTGGTCATTTTCTTTTGGTGCAGACATGTCTGCAGCAAATACTTGACCTGTGCATATACCCTAAAGGTACCTTCACACGAAGCGACGCTGCAGCGATAGCGACAACGATGCTGATCGCTGCAGCGTCGCTGTTTGATCGCTGGAGAGCTGTCACACATACCGCTCTCCAGTGACCAACGATGCCGAGGTCCCCGGGTAACCAGGGTAAACATCGGGTTGCTAAGCACAGGGCCGCGCTTAGTAACCCGATGTTTACCCTGGTTACCAGCGTAAAAGTAAAAAAAACAAACAGCACATACTTACATGCGTCCCCCAGCGTCTGCTTCCTGACACTGACTGAGCTCCGGCCCTAACAGCACAGCGGTGACGTCACCGCTGTGCTTTCACCTTCACTTTAGGGCCGGCGCTCAGTAAGTGTCAGGAAGCAGACGCTGGGGGACGCATGTAAGTATGTGCTGTTTGTTTTTTTTACTTTTACGCTGGTAACCAGGGTAAACATCGGGTTACTAAGCGCGGCCCTGCGCTTGGTAACCCGATGTTTACCCTGGTTACCAGTGTAAAACATCGCTGGTATCGTTGCTTTTGCTTTCAAACACAACGATACACAATCGATCGGACGACCAAATAAAGTTCTGGACTTTATTCAGCGACCAGCGACATCACAGCAGGATCCTGATCGCTGCTGCGTGTCAAACGAAACGATATCGCTAGCCAGGACGCTGCAACGTCACGGATCGCTAGCGATGTCGTTTCGTGTGAAGGTACCTTTAGGTAAGAGGTGGGCAATTAATTTTTCCAAGGGGCCACATGAGAAACTGGCACTGTTGAGTAGGGCCGAACCATTCGGCTGAACTTAAAGGGGCAGTCCAAAACCAAAGGTGAATTTCATACTAAAATGTGTGTACCTATTTAGTGTAATCTAATCTCATTAATTCTGCTTTTTTTTTTTTTTTGAGATTCACCAGTGTATGATGGGATACTCAAATGAGCAGTTATGAGGGGGCAAAGTCCTCTGCGCACTCTCTGAAATGAGGCATCATCAGTGATGTCTGTTTCAGGGGCTGTGTTAGTCTTGCTCACCTGATAATGTTTTGGTTGTAAATTTTGACATATGCTCAGTATGAGCTCCCTGTGCTATATTCCTTTGAATTCACAGTGACAGTGCGCTCCCTTGGTGGCTCTAAAGAGAAGTGACAAGCTGACAACAGAGCGCACTGCCAGTGCAAATTCTAAGGAGGTAATGCGGCGAGCAGGGACTAGTCCAGTCTCTGAAACAGATGCCACTGGTGATGCTTAATTTCAAGGAGGAAAAAGCAGCCGTGGCAGTGAATCTGCCCTCTAATGACATCCCATGTGAGTATCCTAAAATGCACTGCCATTCTCTAACGAAACATTGTTGGAAGTAAAAAAAAAAAAAAACATAAAAAACGAGCAGACAGGAAGTTAGAGAGAGGGAATGGTAGAATTTTTTTTTAATGAAAGTATGTTAGAAAAGTGATTACATTATTGAATTAAATAGATGTCTACTATGAAATTTACCTTTGGTTTAGGACCGCCCTTTTAATTCTGCATAATGTTAATTTTATTGCTTTATAGAAAGCAGTTGATTATAAGGTTAAGTTTACATGATCGTATGGAAAAAAAAATATCATGATTTTAATCCAGAAAAAAACAGACAATTTTCCACCAGTATTCTCATCTGTAAAGCATCCATTTTTATACATCATAAACAAATACAATTTACAAAAACAAAATACAGTGCCCTATGTTAGTAATGGAAAAGTATTTGTAAAAATAGGATGCTATACGGATGATTCATATGGGATCTGATTTTTTTTTTTTTAATCTTTTTTTTGCACACCCATAGACTTCAACAAGGAAGTCTCATCTGAAATACAGAAGAGACCGGTGGGTGTTGTGATCTTTCTCACACAGACATTTTCAAACTGTAATGTCAATAGCTGAATTCCATAACATTCTATCGGAGTGCTGTATGAGGTCGGGATTTTTTTTATTTCACAGACAGAACTTGGACCAAAAATACAGTCGTGTGAATGTAGCCCGATAACACCTGCTGCCAGGTACGGACTGGGACTGAAATCACACAGGCCCATGTTATCTCCATCCTCAAGCACCAGATGGGATATATTACTAATACTAGATGTTTCCAGCCAGCTAACGCTCGGCACGCTCATTGCTATTAATTAACGCTGCTGGTGATTAAACTAAAGTAAATACTGACAACATTCAATAGCGCTTACGCAGGAGGTAAATTAACTTAAAATGAAGTTAATAATAGTGTGGTGATGTGTTGGGGGCGGGATTATGTGTGGTGATGTGTTGAAGGGGCGGGATTATGTGTGGTAATGTGGTGGGGGGCGGGATTGTGTGTGGTAATGTGGTAGGGCCGGAATTGTGTGTGGTGATGTGGTGCGGATTTTGTGTGGTAATGTGGTGGGGGATTATGTGTGGTAATGTGGTGGGGCGGGATTGTGTGTGGTAATGGGGTGGGGGGTAAAATTATGTGTGGTGATATGGGGGGCGGAGCTACTGTGCAGGGGGCGGGATTAGCGAGTAATCATGATGCTATATATATATACATACATATATATATATATATACATATATTTATACTACCCTGGATGGAGGAAAGGAAAATTTACTACAAGACCAATATGTCTAATGATACCTGTGGCCTGCTGGGGTAAGTGACGGAGTCAGCGACTTTGTGCTCAGTCACAACTCTTACCAGTATGGGGGTCTTGAGAACACCACTTCTGTTAACAAGGTAGCAGATAAGGCAGCCCACAACCAGACAGGCCCTTCTGACATTTGTCAGAATTGCCAGATGACCAGTCCAGCCCTGCCTGCTGCAATAAAGCTTAGCTTAACAAGTATTAGGGAGGGTGCTCAGGATCTGGTACTAGCAGCGCTTTGGATGGAGCATATGTTCACTGCGTTTAAAGCCCTGCCATCTATTGAACGCAGCTAAATCTGCATGTGTTCACTGAACAGTGCGAATTTACCGCAATACATTTCTACTGATGTCATATCTCTTGAGGATTCGTTAGAAATTGATATTCTGCGGTCTGCAAAGACATGCCGCATGTCAGTATTCGCAGGTGATCCCGCAGGCGACTGCACGCATAGTGGACATGGGATCCAATATGCTGTCACAGCTGGCCGCTGCGGGTTTGACGCTGCATAAAAACGCAGCATCAAACCTGCAGCAATTCCTAATCATGAGCACATAGCCTTACAGTTAATCAAGCAATAAATTGTGAGCATTGGGAAAAAAGTTGTTTGCCCAATCCTGCTCCACATGCATAGATCCATATCACTTATGGGGCAGGAGGTGACACAGTGGGGTGGGGTGGATCTTTATTGCAGTGTATGGAGTGGATGTGATAAGCCACATATCATGTCCCTTACCTCTCCTGCACAGGACATACAACAGCACAAGCTGGGTGCAAAGGGGGGGAGGTAAGGGTTAATCCTCACACACAAAGGTGAGGAGTCAGCAGAGTACATGCTGGGACAGAAGAGCAGTTTGAGGAGCACATAGAATATCCCATCACAAGGCTGCATGTAGTGGAGGTGAAGGGCACTTCACTACTGGGGACCCTGTATTCAGAAGGAATATTCAAGCCCCAGTGTTTTATCTCCTATCAGCTGCCAGGAAGATCTGGGGAGATGCAGTGGTTACTAATTAGCTGCTCTCCCAGCTTTTATTCCACAGTCAGTATAAATAAGGAGGAATCACAAGTGCTGTGACCTAATGCTGCATCCTAGGTGTTATCTGGGCACCACATAGAAGCTACTTGCCAATTATTTGAAGCAGATGGGTGTTGTAGTCCCTGCTTTCCCAACTACAATTCTATGAAAAATCAGAATGGCAGATCAGTCCCTCTCCACCCCTCTGGCTTCAAGTGTCAGCGGGCCGGACAGGAACAGTCAGAGGGCCGTATGTGGCCCCAGGGGTGCAGTTTGCTCAGGTCTGCCTTAGGTTATGTGCACACTTCAGGATTGGCAACAGAACTTTCTGCTGCAAATTCTGATGTGTTGGCAGGAAACCGCTGCATAAAATATATGGCAAAAACAAGGCCAAAACAAGAGTATTTTTGTTTTGCAGTTTTCACCACTTGAATCTACTTCAGATTTGCTAGGAAAAAATAAGCGACTTGACCATTATGACTTTATTGGGACAGCAAAACGATGCATATTTTCCGTGTCAAAATTTGTGCTGAAAAAAATGCATGAAGCATGCAACATGTGCACATGGCCTTAAGCAAAATGTAAGCACATTTTTAGATGTATCCAGGTCTACTACAAAGAAAGGATATAATTAGAGATGAGCGGATTGATACGTGGGACTCCAATCCAGCATTTAGTTCAGTGGTAGCTGGCAGTCAGACGGGAGGCCTGTGAATCTCTTTTCTGACGTCACTTGTGGGGACGGCGCTGGTCTCTGCTCGCTCATTCATCACGTACAATGTGCAATGGCAGTGCACTCTATTGCTGGCTTGTCATTTCTGACCAGAGCTGATGAGAGAGCGCATTGGCACTGTGCACTGAGAAGAACAGTGTACAGTGACAGGAATCAACTGAGCATCCGCCAGAATTGATAACCGACACATGTTCAGTATAGCAGGAACCAACCCAGCCCTGAAATGGAGGACACTGATGATGCTTCATTTCTGGGAGGGGGCAAAGGCTATGGCAGTGACCAAAGCCCCTGCCCCCTGATGACAATTCCCTGCGCTGGGATCCTCAAATGACGCTTCATCAATGAGGAAGTAATAGAAAAGGGAAGAATATGGATTTTAATTTAAATTATATTGGAAAAAAATAATATTATGGCAATAAATAGCTAGAGATTTAAGAGTAAAATAAAATTTGGTTTCAGACCACCCCTTTAATGAATCAGCTCTAATAAGTATAGGTTGCTAATCAAAGGCCACTAGTTTGTGCTTGCCCCAGGCCAAAATTTGCCAACCAGCCCCAGATATTGAAAGGAAGTCCACCTGTATGTAAGTAAGTGTCACATGGTCTTTCAGTAAGAATGTGACTTATGAAATTGCTTCAACCAAATTGTTTTTAGAGAGACTTCATAGCAAAAGGGTGAATACATATGCACATGCCGATTTTTAGTTATTTGATCTCATAAATTTAATTTATGCCTATAATTTTTCCCCACTTCACCAACTTAGACTATAAGTAGTGCTTCACACACAAACCAGATTACAAAAATATTTAAACACAGGTTGCAATATAGCAAAATAAGTAAAAAGCCAAGGGAGTGAACACTTTTGCAAGCAACTGCATACTGCAGAACTGCTTATAGATTGAGTCTCACATTTAAAAAGCCATAGATTCAGGAAAATGGCCGCGGGATGCCGCGCGTGCGCAGATGGAGATCGCGGCGGCCATTTTCCTGAAGCAGAGTTCGCATCTCGACTTCAGGAAAATGGCCGCCGCGATCTTCATCTGCGCACGCGCGGCATCCCGCGGCCATTTTCCTGAAGCCGTGGCCAGCAGAGCGCCGCTTCTGCGCACGCACGGCCAAAGGAAGATGGCCGCGCCCACCGATCACCAATGAAATACCGCACATCGCGATCTTTTCACTCCCCTGTGCAGTGGATTCGGGACCTTGGGCATGCGCAAACCACTACGCCACCAACGGAAAACTAAGCAAGATCTGGGGGAAGACACCACGCCCTTTTGACCAGACCAGCCTGATTGACAGGCGAAAACGGCTACTTTGGTAACGTATTTCGGCAGCATAGGTGGGGAATCGGGGTCCACAAAATACAGTGTTGTAATGCACAGCTCAGGCCCTATTTAACAGTATTTTTATCTCATACGGAAAAAACGGGGTGACAGGTTCCCTTTAAAATGGAAATGGTTTGGCAGATGGTGACCCAATTTTAGACAGAATATAGGGGAAAAGATGAAGACCTGATAGGCCATGTTGTTAGCAGCATAGTTGGGCATCTTCGACATGACCAATAAATATATGATCGATGAGGATGTAGTGCTTTAGGGGGCAAAACACTTTCATGGAAGACAAAGAGCAGTACTCCAGCTGCTGCCAGAATGAATTTCATCGGATTGGTGGTGTCAGACCCTACAGATCTCATATCAATGACCTATCAAAAACTCAGTTAGATTTTTGTTTTAACAGTAAATATTCTGTTATTTTATCATTTCTCTTCATTGAAATATCTCACCTAAAAATGATAAAGGCCCACATGTGCCAATAGTGGAATCACTTTTACTCAAAAACACAATTAAAGAACTTATCCATGACTATCGTATATTTTATTTTTTTACTATGAGACAAAAAACTAATAGGCAGATAGTTGCTAAGTACTTGCCTGTTTTATCTGGTGCCAGCTCAGAGCGGTCATTGACAGCTCCTGACGGCGATTCAGCTGCTCCAAGTGAACTTCTTTCTCTTCCGAACTGCTACCGATGGAGCGCGAATGCTGCAGTCATGTTGATTGGACAGTTACGCAGTGGGGAGCCGGCTTTCCATCATGACAACGGTAGTCACGCCACATCAAGAGAGCAGAGCGGAAGAGGAGTCACTGCTTTGCTGTTGTGACTCTAGAAGCCGCAGAATCGCCAGAAGGAGCTATATGGGACTGCTCTGTGATGGCAGAGATCTGCGCTGGGCAGAACAGGCAGGTAGTTAGTAACTACCTACCTATTAGTTCTTAGGCCCATACTAAAAAATACAGTCCTGAATAACCCCTCTACTTGTTTTTCACTTAGCTGCGGGTGCAGTTCTCGCAGTGTCGGCAGTCGCTCTCCTGGGGCTCCCGTGTGGTGGTTGTGATACGTGATCCTGGCCCCAAATCAGCGCTGGGGTCACTATCCCCGCCTTCGGACAAATTTAGCAAAGAGGAAACCCGAGCTGCAGCTGATCTCAGACTTCCTCTTCATATTCAAGGACAACCTCTTTAATGATGAGAAAGGTCACCTCTCCATTAAGCCTCATTTATAAATATAAATTTTGACATATAAAAAAAAGGGTTCATCATGGTTTTGGATTAGAGTTTTATCAGTGGTCAGTATACTAGTTTTTACCATCACCGTTTCATCAGTGATTTTCATTGATGAAAAATGTATTGCAAAGCACCCATACATCTAATGCCATCCGTGTGCTGACCATGATTTTCAAGGACCAATAGACTTGTATGGCAAATTTTGATCCATGACTAATCGAAAACAGCCCTGTATCCATAATTCTTTTGCATTGACATGTAAACCGCGCCGTAGGTTATAATGGGTATACATGCCATCTGTGAAAACCACACTTAGGTGAAAACTGGACGTCTGTGATTAAGGCCTTACTGCTGAAAGAATACAACACAGCCATGTTCCCAAGACTGTTGAAAATCCCTTGAAATTACCCCAGCCTTAAAACCTTACAATAGATACAGACTTACCGTAATTACGCTTTGCATAGTGAAAGCAGGATATAATTAGGCTGGATAACAATAACGGATCAAAAACATACTACGTATGCAACCAAAGGGTTTTATTGTGTTGATTATCCTACCATGCCGTGCAGAAACTAGACTCGCACACCACAACTATCATCGCTGAGCAAACAGAAGATAGATGAGAAGGACTGACGCAAGAACTCTACGTGACAAATGTGCTCTGTTATTCCAAACATAGTATAGTATGTACAGAAAAGGTTAAAAATAGAGATACAATATAACGACCTCTGCCACAGAGTTTTGGTCAAATAGCAGTGTGTGGTGTTCATGCTCAAATGAGAAATACCATTGTTCCGAGCATAATGCTCAATTATTTTTGCTTTGTCAAAGGGAGTGACACTTTGTATTTTTATTACAGAGCTTGCCAAAATTAGCTCATTTACATGCAACTCATGTCAATAAGGGACGTAACATCAGCATTCTGAAAGGCTTCAGCACTGCATTTGTTGTCTTAGCATTTGCAAGTGTTTGCACAAATAGATCAGATCAAAACCATTCTATATAACTCATTTAAAGCAAACACACACCTCAGACCATTTCTATTGTTCTAATGCATTCAAAAATTAAAAAATAAGGCAATGCTGCAAATTGTGTTCCCCATGTCTGGTATGCCCTGCGTAGTCTGGTTCTGTGGGCATATACCCCCAATCTGTGCCCACTCCCAATGTAACAACTGTATGCGAGGAAGAAATGGAGACAAATGGAAGAGTATGACTGCAGGATCAGACCCTTGTAGTGTACTGCCATTTCCCTTAGTTGTGGTATACAGTGACATAGGAGCATATAGATAGCCTGTTCAGTCAAAAGGAAAAAAAATCCTCAGATATTTAATGGAATACTGTAAAAATCCTTAACCCATATAATTGTCGCTTTGTTGCCAATTTCCACACTGTAGTGTAACTGATGAAAATCAGAGGCAAGTTCAGTGTGGATTTCCAAGATGAGGTCTTCTACAGCGTCTGCATCTGGAATTGCTGTGGATCCCATAAGTGACAGAAGTGCTTTACATGGATATGCAGAAAGAGAACAACCAGATGTTTACAAGCAAGATGTCAAAATAAAACACTTTCCCCTAAACTAATTACTACACACACAATTTTTTTCCCCTAACAGTTTAAGTTAAAATTAAAAATCCCGCAGTTTTCACACTGACCACGGAGGCTTTTTTTTTTTTTTTTGTTTCTGGAAACATTACATGCTGATACCCAATGGTCCAATTCTGACCCTATCTTTTCCATTAAAGCATCTAATGATCATGTGCAAAGGCCAATGCAAAGGCAGGGGGAGCAGGGTCAGCTGTGACATCAACTATTGCACTGGTTGATCCGGTGTTATCAGCTGTGTATTGAGGTGTGACCTATCATTTTAACCCTGACTCTAAAAAGGAGCCTGCTGAAAACTTTTCCTGAACGGATAGAAAGTATAGGTCTAAAAAAGCTTCAGTAGCCAGTGTGAAGATTTCTAATTTTGTTTTATTTATTGCATGGTTTAACTAAATCTTAGTGCTGTGCATGCCGATATAGTTATAGGTAGCAGCAGTTCCAGGAGTGCTCCTCTGAGAATGGGTCTGAGGGAAAGCGCACAGTCTGTCCACCCTCTGATTTTTTATTCTTTTTATTTTAAGTGAGGCACTTGCTTCATGCTGCCCAAACCATTTGCAGCCAGGTATATTTTCAGAGAAAAACATGGTTTGAAAAGCTGTACCGGAACTAAAGAGACCCGAGTAGTCAGATGTGACCCCCTGCTGTTTTCTCCCCTCCCTCCTCCAGTTGACTGACAGGTCCCTCTGTGTATACACACACATGGTAGAAACCTGTCAATTAAATCAAATGGAGCCATAGCGGGGAAAAGCCAGCTCAGTACTGCATTTGACTAGTCAGGTTTCTCCTTTAAGGGCTCCTGTCCACTTGCAAGATAAACGTCTGTGTCTCGCATGTGAAAACCAAGCTCTGGCGCCGGCACTTGGGAGCGGAGCATGCAGCTCCATGTGTTGCTATGCAGCCGCACTCTCCGCTCTGGAGTGCCGGCGCCAGAGCTTGGTTTTCACATGCGAGACTCAGACGTTTATCTCGCAAGTGGAAAGGAGCCCTTAGTCTACAGATGGATTTTCAGGCTATGTGCACACGTTGCGGATTTTTCTGCACTGTTTTTGCAAAATCCGCAGGTAAACAGCACTGCGGGATTACCCGCGGATTTGATGCGGATTTACCACAGTTTTAGTGTGTTTTTTGTGCGGATTCCACCTGCGGATTCCTATTGAGGAGCAGGTGTAAACCGCTGCGGAATCCGCACAAAGAAATGACATGCTGTGGAAAAAACAACACTGCGTTTCCGCGCGGTTTTTTCTGCAGCATGTGCACTGCGGATTTTGTTTTCCATACGTTTACATGGTACTGTACAACGCATGGAAAACAGCTGCAGATCCGCAGTGTCAAATCCGCAACGTGTGCACAAAGCCTCAAAGTGTTTCAAACTACAAAGTGTTTCAAACTATGTAAAACATTAATCTTGCAACAGGTCTTGAGTAATGCTGCCATGGTTTGGGCAGCATGAATCTATTGTTTCCCTTTAAGAAGGTGATGTCTTGCAGAGTACAACTCCTCAGGCTATGTGCACGCGTTGCAGATTTGACAGTGGAATTTTCTGTGCAGATTCTGAATTTCTTGGAAGAAAACGCAGGTCAGAATCTGCTTCATTAGCACAGCATTTTTTTTTTTTCCATTGATTTACATTGTACTGTAAATCACTTGCGGAACTGCAGCGTTTATGCACGGAAAAAAAAGCTGCAGATCTGCAGGAAATCTGCAACGTGTGCACATAGCTTGAGGCTATGTGCACACATTGCAGATTTGCCAGTGGAATGTTCTGCGCAGATTCTGCATCTCGTGGCAGAAAAAGCAGGTAAAAAATCTGCGCGGATTTGATGCGAATTTTTATGCGGATTTGTATGCTTTTTTTTTTTTTTTTTAAGCTAAATAAAGATCTAGTATTTAACAAACAAAAAAAAACAAAAAAAAAATTGTGATGTCATTTCTTGTCCGACCTCTTCATTTACATACTCCATTGAAGAATGTTTACACACACAGAAAGAAAGATAAATCAATAGATAGATAGATCCGCTGAAAGATAGCGATCCAAACAAGAGGAGTTAGGTCACTCCAAGTAATAATGGTATAAACACGAAAGGAAAGAATGAGACGAATAAGCAGAGTTTTTCAGCACATTTTTTATGCTGAAAAAGCCCTCCCTCGGCTTATACACGAGTCATTGTCCCAGAAGACGGTGGGGAAGGGGGAGCGGCGGGTCACAGGAGGCAAGAGATGGCAGTTGCGGGTAAAGCCTGTGCCCGCTGCTAAAGAGAAATTCATTTTTCACTGCACTGCAGTGAATATGAATTTCTTCATTTACATACTCCATGGAAGAATGTTTACACACACAGAAAGATAGATAGATAGATAGATAGATAGATAGATAGATAGATAGATAGATAGATAGATAGATAGATAGATAGATAGATAGATAGTAATGAGTGAATATACTCGTTACTCGAGATTTCCCGAGCATGCTCGGATGTCCTCCGAGTATTTCTTAGTGCTCGGAGATTTAGTTTTTCTTGCCGCAGCTGAATGTTTTACATCTGTTAGCCAGCATAAGTACATGTGGGGATTCCCTAGCAACCAGGCAACCCCCACATGTACTTATGCTGGCTAACAGATGTAAATCATTCAGCTGCGGCACGGAAAACTAAATCTCCGAGCACTAAAAAAATACTCAGATGACCCCCGAGCATGCTCTGGAAATCTAGAGTAACGAGTATATTCGCTCATCACTAATAGATTTATATAATTACCTTGTAATGTTTTCTTTACCTCTTCTGTCCAGATGTCACTGTATCCCAGAATTCCAAGAGGAGGAAGTTCACCGACGGCCATATTGGGACACCCAAGTGATTGGTGTCTCAATAAGGAAACTGCTGCTGATACCAACCTATTGCGCGGTACCACCAGCGGAACACTGTCGCACCACACACACACATACACTCACACAGCCTCTTGAGCAGTACCACTAGCGGAACACAGTCACGAACACACCGCTGCCGGGATCAGCCGAATGATTCACTGACTGCCACCATCTTAGTACAGGAGGGGCACATGCACAGTTTTAATGTGACCGTCGCTATCTGTCTGCACAAAGATGGCGGCGGTCTGATTTACTGCTCCTGCCCGAATTAGGTGCAGTGAATTATTTGGCTGATCCTAGCGGCAGATGCGCGACATGTCTACACGCAGAGGAAGCCGGTCACATTAAAGAGGTTTTCCCACGAATGAAATTTCATTTGAATAATTGACTGTGTCTGACCGTGTACGGAGCATACCACATCTCCTGGGCAGGGGAGGAAGCAAAAGACAATTCTGACATTACAGCAGGGGATCACAGTGTGTTCATTTTGTGAGGTGAAATTTGTCACTGACTGTTTTTAAACAATATTTTACCTCACAAAATGTATCCTCTGCGATCTCCTGCTGTAATGTCAGTATTGTCTTTTGCTTCCTCCCCTGCCCAGGAGATGTGGTATGTTCGGTACACGGTGAGACACAGACAATTTTTAAAATGAACTTTTGTTCATGGGAAAACCCCTTTCAAAAGCAAATATTGACGCCAACATGGCTCCTCCTAAAAAGTATGCCAATGGCAATGAAAGGAAAGCAGCAAAGGCACATCGTCGAAGACAACAAAGGGCAAATGAGACTCTTGAAGAGCAACAGCATCGCCGGGACAAAAACAATGCATATAAACGTAGGCGTCAAGCACATGAGTCCCCTGGTGCAAAAGTCATTATATTATCACAGGATGCCATTAGGCAACAACAGCGCCACATGCCTGCCCCATCGTGACATTACCGCCCTCCCGATGCAATCGCATCGGGCCTCCATCTAGTAGATCGATAATAGATAGATCCATAGATCTATCTATAGATAGACAGATCTATAGATAGATAGATAGATACTGTAGATAGAAAATACCAAGCCCGATGTTTAGTAATAAACATAAAATGGTCATAAAGAGTTAAATAAAGACTCACACACACAAAATCTGCGTTAGGAAGGGTCACGCTTGCGAGAAACTCGCACCTCAATACCCGGGCACTCGGGATTGGAAAGTTCAGCTGCATAGAAATACATGCAGCCACACGCTCCGGTCCCGAGTGCCGGATATTGATGCGAGAGACTCGTGTGAGTTTCTCACAAGTGTGACCCCAGCCTATTTGTTTAATTTATAAAAAAAAAAAATTGGCGTGGGCTCCTGCGCAATTTTCTGCGCCAGAGAGGAAAAGCCAGAGACTAGGGGCCGATGTTTATAGCCTGGGAAGGGGTTAATACACATGGATCTTCCCAGGCTATGAATATCAGCCCGCAGCTGTATATTTAGCCTTTACTGGCTATTAAAATAGGGGGACCACCCCCAAAAAAAAACCGACGTGGGGTCCTCCAATAATAGCCAGAAAAGGCTATGCAGACAGCTGCGGGCTAATATTCATAGCCTAGGGAGGGACCACGGATATTGCCCCCCCCCCCCCACCCCCGGCTATAAACACCAGCTCACAGCCACCCCAGTAATGGCGCATCTGTAAGAGTCTGAGTCTGTACTGTATGTTGTATGTACTGTATGTCTATAGGTATGTGGGGTTTTTTTTGTTTATTTTTTTACACTGGAACACAGTAGATGGATGATGGGACTACTACTGTCCCATCATCCGGCTCGCTGTCACTGTAGCAGGCATAGCCTAATAGTCCCATCGGACGATGCCTGCCTACACACACACACACACACACACACACAGCCCAGCCCACACACACATACAGCCCCGCAGACACTCGTAGAACCACGCACACAGACACACACAGCCCCGCACACCCCCATAAACCCACGCAGACACACACAAACAACCGCACATCATCTCCGCCCACACTCTTCCCCCTCCCGATCTGCAGCGTTTCTTGCAGGCACATCCACAGCAAAACCGCAGATCTTTTTTAAACCTGCGGTTTGCTGCGGATTGTCCTGACACAATGGAAGTCAATGGGTTCAGAAACACTGCAGATCCGCAAAAAGAATTGACATGCTGTGGAAAATAAAACGCTGCAAATCCGCACTTTTTTTCCGCAGCATGTGCACAAAAATTCTCAATTTAAACTACATTGTGGATTTGATGCAATTCCAAAAACGCTACGGATCCGCATCTAAATCCGCAACGTGTGCACATAGCCTTAAAGATTACTAGACGTAATTGCAGAGCTTTGTGGCTTGTGTAAAGCAGTCACTCCCCTATAGTTTTGTATCCAAAATAATATGGGAAATGGTTTCAATTGACAAATATTGTTATCCAGAATAGTTAACCTTGCAGTGTCACTTACAATCCATGATGCTGCGATTCATACACTGCTTTGTCACATGGTGCGATGGCCAGAATGTTTTACTCCAAAACTACTGTAGACCAGTGGCGGCGAACCTATGGCACGTGTGACGGACGGGGGGGCACGCATAGCCTTCCCGGTGGGCATGCGCGATCTTCTCAGGACTAGTGCCGCCATCACTCCTCAGCCCCCTCATCACTAGCACTGTGGCCACTCTCCTCTGAATGCTCCATCCCATCAGGTCACGCATCCTTCCATCAGTCCGCGCGCGGGCTGAGGAGAGTGGTGGCGCCAATGCCCACAGGTAGGATTGTGATATATGAAGAGACGAGATCTGCATTGGAACGGGCAGAAGTGAGCAGTTACCGTACTTACTCGTGTATAAGCAGAGTGGTTTTTTTATGTTTAATCTGGTTTTTACTGAAAAGAAATTCAGAACAATCAAGTAACAAAGGATTCAGCAATATAGCAATTACTGAGTACAAAAAAGAAATCTCAATTACAACCGTATCTCAATACTTGTAGCCAACAAGTCCCGAAATAATAGAACTTTCAGGTCAAAAGTCATTTTCAATCAAGTCCAAGAAAATCTGAAAAGAGAAAAAAAAAATCCATGGTGGATGTAGATATCCCCTATCCAGGGAGACTGTATGACTTTTGGAGATACACGTGGAGTATCCGCTGAAAGATAGCGACCCAAACAAGAGGAGCTAGGTCACTCTAAGTAATAATGGTATAAACACGAAAGGAAAGAATGAGACGAATAAGCAGAGTTTTTCAGCACATTTTTTATGCTGAAAAAGCCCTCCCTCGGCTTATACACGAGTCATTGTCCCAGAAGACGGTGGGGAAGGGGGAGCGGCGGGTCACAGGAGGCAAGAGATGGCAGTTGCGGGTAAAGCCTGTGCCCGCTGCTAAAGAGAAATTCATTTTTCACTGCACTGGCAGTGAATATGAATTTCTCTTATAGCGCGCATAGTGTCAGCAGTAGTCGCCAGCTTCCAGCAGCTGCCAGGCTAGGCTATCACGGGTGGCAATGAATATTCACCTCTCTCCACTCCCATAGGCGTTGAGAGAGGTAAATATTGATTACCTTAATGAGCGGGAACACATGATCACTCAGCCGCAGATGCTGCTGGCACAGGAACAAGATGCTGCGAGGGCGAGCAGGGAAGGCAAGTAGGATGTTTTTTTTGTTTTCTTTTTATGCTTTTCTCATTGGGGCTATACATAGCAGGATAGGGATGAGGAGCCATGCATACCAAGACAGGGATGAGGAGCCATGCATACAAGGACAGAAATAAGGAGCTATGCATACAAGGACGGTGATAAGGAGCCATGCATACAAGGATGGGGATGAGGAGCCATGCATACAAGGACAGGGATAAGGAGCTATGCATACAAGGACGGTGATAAGGAGTCATGCATACAAGGACGGGGATAAGGAGCCATGCACACAAGGACGGGGATAAGGAGCCATGCACACAAGGGGATAAGGCACCATGCACACAAAGACGGGGATAAGGAGCCATGCACACAAGGACGGAATAAGGAGCCATGCATACAAGGACGGGGATAAGAAGCCATGCATACAAGGACGGGGATAAGGAGCCATGCATACAAGGACGGGGATAAGGAGCCATGCATACAAGGACGGGGATAAGGAGCCATGAATATAAGGATGGGGATAAGGCACCATGAATACAAGGATGGGGATAAGGAGCCATGCATACAAGGATGGGGATAAGGAGCCATGCATACAAGGACGGGGATAAGGAGCTATGCATACAAAGGACAGGGATAAGGAGCCATGCACACAAGGACAGGGATAAGGAGCCATGCAGACAAGGACGGGGATAAGGAGCCATGCATACAAGGACGGGGATAAGGAGCCATGCACACAAGGACGGGGATAAGGAGCCATGCACACAAGGACGGAGCCATGCACACAAGGACGGGGATAAGGAGCCATGCATACAAGGACAGAAATAAGGAGCTATGCATACAAGGACGGTGATAAGGAGCCATGCATACAAGGATGGGGATGAGGAGCCATGCATACAAGGACAGGGATAAGGAGCTATGCATGCAAGGACGGTGATAAGGAGTCATGCATACAAGGACGGGGATAAGGAGCCATGCACACAAGGACGGGGATAAGGAGCCATGCACACAAGGGGATAAGGCACCATGCACACAAGGACGGGGATAAGGAGCCATGCACACAAGGACGGAATAAGGAGCCATGCATACAAGGACGGGGATAAGAAGCCATGCATACAAGGACGGGGATAAGGAGCCATGCATACAAGGACGGGGATAAGGAGCCATGCATACAAGGACGGGGATAAGGAGCCATGAATATAAGGATGGGGATAAGGCACCATGAATACAAGGATGGGGATAAGGAGCCATGCATACAAGGACGGGGATAAGGAGCCATGCATACAAGGACGGAATAAGGAGCCATGCATACAAGGACGGGGATAAGGAGCCATGCATACAAGGACGGGGATAAGGAGCCATGCACACAAGGACGGGGATAAGGAGCCATGCATACAAGGACGGAATAAGGAGCCATGCATACAAGGACGGGGATAAGGAGCCATGCATACAAGGATGGAGATAAGGAGCCATGCATACAAGGACGGGGATAAGGAGCCATGCATACAAGGACGGGGATAAGGAGCCATGCATACAAGGACGGGGATAAGGAGCCATGCATACAAGGACGGGGATAAGGAGCCATGCATACAAGGATGGGGTTAAGGAGCCATGCAGACAAGGACGGGGATAAGGAACCATGCATACCAGAGTAGGGATTAGGGAACAATGCATAACCGGCTTATAACTCGAGTCAATAAGCTTTCCCAGTTTTTCATGGCAAAACTAGGTGCCTCGGCTTATACTTGGATCGGCTTATACACGAGTCTATACGGTATTTATGTAATTAGGCCCCACACTGTATAATGGCCCCAACATTAAAAAGAGCGAGAGAGTGAGAGAAAGCGAGAAAAAGAGAAAGAAAGAAAAAAAGAAAGAAAAAAAGCAAGAAGAAAGAAAGAAAAAAAGAAAAGAAAAAAAGAAAAAGAAACAGAAAGAAAAAGAAAGAAAAAAGAAAAAGAAAGTAAAAGAAAAAAGTAAAAGAAAAAGAAAGAGGAAGAAGATACATAAAGACACACACGATTTTAAAGAAGCAATCCCGCTAACATTTTTATTACTTAAATGCATTGTTTGTACATGCAAGTAATATCGGGCGAGTGTAATAATATACTCACTAACAGCTGCTTCTTTAACCATGGTTTGGGATAACTGACATGCAATCTTCATTCAACATGTCAATACAATTACGATGATCTACTATATAATTGTCTAAGGGTCACTTCCGTCTGTCTGTCCTTCTGTCTGTCTGTCACGGATATTCATTGGTCGCGGCCTCTGTCTGTCATGGAAATCCAAGTCGCTGATTGGTCGTGGCTGTTTTGCTGCGACCAATCAGCGACGGCCACAGTCCGGAAGAAAATGGCCGCTCCTTACTCCCCGCAGTCAGTGCCCAGCGCCCGCATACTCCCCTCCAGTCACCGCTCACACAGGGTTAATGGCAGCGTTGACCGCCGTGTAACGCATTCGGTTAACGCTGCTATTAACTCTGTGTGACCAACGTTTACTATTCATGCTGCCTATGCAGCATGAATAGTAAAAAGATCTAATGTTAAAAATAATTAAAAAAAATAAAAAATAGTTACATACTCACCCTCCGTTGGCCCCCGGATTGAAGCGGTTATCGACTCTCATCGCGACGCCCCGGTGACCGCTCCATGCATTGCGATCTCGCGAGATGATGACGTGCGGTCTCACGAGACCGCTATGTCATCATCTCGAGAGACCGCAATGCACTCTTCAGACCGGAGCACGCGAGGACCATCGGTAACCGCTTCGATCCGGGAGCTTCGGTAACCGCTTCGATCCGGGAGCCAACGAAGGGTGAGTATGTATTTTTTATTTTAATTCCTTTTTTTTTTTTTTTTTTTTTTAACAGGGATACGATGCATACTACGTGACTGGGCAATATACTATGTGGCTGGGCAATATTCTACGTGGGCTGGGCAATATTCTACGTGGGCTGGGCAATATACTACGTGGCTGGGCAATATACTACGTGGCTGGGCAATATACTACGTGGCTGGGCAATATACTACGTGGCCATGCATATTCTAGAATACCCGATGCGTTAGAATCGGGCCACCATCTAGTAGTAGATATTTTTCTTCGACCAATAACCTATTTTTCATTAGGCAAAGCTGTTGAGGCTAGTTTTATTTTTTTTGCAGTACAAACTGTAGTTTTCAGTACATATAATTTTTATATAGTAGTAATATAATAGTACAGGTCATTATAGACAAGGCGATACCAAATGTGTGTTTCTTTCAGGCATTTTGTTTTTTTCTTCACAATAAAAGTTTTTTTTTACAAAACGGAATCTTTCATGTCACTAAATGCTATTAACCTGCAGATACACTGTTAATCTATGGGTAAATAGTGGCCACTTCTATCGGGCTAAATGGCTATAAGCATAACTACTTGGAGAAAATTAACATAGTTCCTAATCGAGAGCCGCCAGCTTTCAGTCAGTGGCGTTCCACAGAGGCTTCAGTCACTGCTCACTGTATTATGAGCGGTGGCTGTAAGCCCAGTCATGTTGATGAAAGTGTGAAAAACACTGATAGAACATGTGTAGTGGATACAACAAGTCTACAAAACCCTATAAAAAGTCAGGTTTTAGTCATGGAAAAAAAGTTCATACCAAGAAGAATCATTTCAGATTTTTTTTTCTTCTTTTAATGTTTCCTACAATCTTCACAAATCCATTGAGAAAAAAAATAAATCATTTTTTGAGAAAAAATATGAAAATAACAAAACTAAAGTAATGTGGTTGGATAAATGTTAAGAGCCCCTTCTAATTGGGGATGTGGTTGTGTTCAGAATTAGGCAGTCACGTGAAAAATCATGTTAATTAGTAGACCGTACACAGCTCTCATCATTTACAATGGTTCTGATCAACAAAATATAAAGTTTTGCAGTCAATTTACAGCTAAAACAATGGTCTGTAAACAGCTGACAACGCAGCAATGGGATCTCATTGCTGGAGAAGAGTATCAAAAATGTCCAAGGCATTAGATATACCTTGGAATACAATGAAGACTGGCATAAAGAAGTGGCTTAAATATGGCACAACAGTAACATTTCCATGAACTGAATTTCAGTCAAAAATTAATAAGACAAGAAGAAATTTGCCAAGAGGCATACAGCGCCACTAAAGGAGGTGTAGGGTTTTCTGGCAAGTACTTTTTGTGTACTGCATGTGTCAACATGTGTTCATATGAACTAAAACTAGCACCTTAATATCAGCTCCGATGCTGCATTCCATAAAGGGGCATATATAACCCCCTGTACATCCACAAAAAAAACATTTGAAACTCTCCCGTGCTGTATATAAACCCTGCAAACACAAACCTCAGTTGCATATTATATGCAGGGTAGTAGTACCACACAATGGTGGTCTACCCACAATGAAAATACACACCAACTCCAAGGAAGTGGAGAGATATATGAGAATAAGGAGTACACCAGTGGATGAAATAAAAAAAAAGTTTACATTTTCATGAGATTTTAAATTTTTTTTTTTTAGAATGTAACATGACACCATTCAGGAAACAACAGAATCCATAGAGAGACTACTCACTAATACATCAATCTTGGACAAATTCCATGCATCCTGTAATGCTAAAATGTGCTAGTGTGCTTATGGATGAGTCAAGGTAAAGAACAACTGAAAAAAAATAACATCCTGCAGCGGAAAGGTAATTAGAGAGCCCATATTGGGCAGGTTCTAACCTAGACAAGATGAGAAGGGCCCCAGGCGAGGTGGTAATACCCCGACACGCATTTCGCGTGCATATAGCACCGCTTTCTCAAGGGGATGTGGTATATAAATCCTGCCTGTGTGGTCTGATAAGCGTCCTTGTCGAGGTATCTATCCCTCCTTCCGGCTTCTGATGGTTAACCTCCTGCTCCAGTTGATGAAGACGACGCCTCCAGAGTCATCCACACAGGCAAAATCTCGCACTTGCGCAGAGACAGGGAGGGCTTTGTGTATATCAATATCAGGGGTTAACTTTTTATATAGGTCATACTTGGGCACTTTCCATGTAAGGATGTAGGGTTGGGGCCCACAGTTAGGGTTGGGGCCCACAGTTAGGGTTGGGGCCCACAGTTAGGGTTGGGGCTAGGGGTCTGTTGGAGATAGGATTAGGGGTGTGTTGGGGTTAGGGGTGTGGCTGGGATTAGGGTTAGGGGCATGTTCGGGTTAAGGGTGTGGTTAGGGTTATGGTTGGGATTAGGGTTAGGGGTGTGTTTGGGTTAAGGTTTCAGTTAGAATTCCACTGTTTAGGCACATCAGTGGCTCTCCAAACACGACATGGCGTCCGACCTCAATTCCAGCCAATTCTGCGTTGAAAAAATAAAACAGTGCTCCTTCCCTTCCAAGCTCTCCCGTACACCAAAACAGGAGGTTTACCCCAACATATGGGGTATCAGCGTACTCAGGACAAATTGGACAACTTTTGGGGTCCAATTTCTCTGGTTACCCTTGGGAAAACAAAAATTTGGGGGGCTAAAAAAAATCATTTTTGTGGGAAAAAAATTATTTTTTATTTTCACGGCTCTGCGTTATAAACTGCAGTGTAACACTTGGGGGTTCAAAGTTCTCACAACACATCTAGATAAGTTCCTTAGGGGGTCTAGTTTCCAAAATGGTGTCACTTGTAGGGGGTTTCAATGTTTAGGCACATGAGGGGCTCTCCAAACACGACATAGCATCCCATCTCAATTCCAGTCAATTTTGCATTGAAAAGTCAAACGCCGGAGAAATTGCACAACAACTTTTGGGGTCCAATTTCTCCTGCTACCCTATTTTGTGAAAGAAAGTTAAATGTTTTTTTTTTTTGTTTTTTTTTAAACATTCCAAAAATTCCTGTGAAATACCTGAAGGGTTAATAAACTTCTTGAATGTGGTTTTGAGCACCTCGAGGGGTGCAGTTTTTAGAATGGTGTCACACTTGGGTATTTTCTATCATATAGACCCTTCAAAATGACTTCAAATGTGATGTAGTCCCTACTAAAAAAAAATGGTGTTGTAAAAATGAGAAATTGCTGGTCAACTTTTAACCCTTATAATTCCCTAACAAAAAAAAATTTGGTTCCAAAATTGTGCTGATGTAAGTATTTTGTGTTATTTGTATTTTTTCTTTTTTTTTTCTTTTAAAGCAGAGATTGAAATTTTTTTTTACCACTTAGATAAAACATAATCTAGACATGTTTGGTGTCTATGTACTGGTAATGACCTGGAGAATCATAATGGTAGGTCAGTTTTAGCAGTTACTGAACCTAGCAAAAAAGCCAAACAAAAAAACAGTGTGGGATTGCACTTTTTTTGCAATTTGGAATTTTGCACTTGGAGTTTTTTTTTCCCGTTTTCTAGTATACAACATGCTAAAACCCAATGATGCAGTTCAAAAGTACAACTTGTCCTGCAAAGAATAAGCCCTCAGATGGCCATATTGACGGAAAAATAAAAAAGTTATGGCTCTGGGAAGGAGGAAGGCGAAAAAGGAAAACGCAAAACCGAAAAAAGATGGGGTCATGAAGGTGTTAAAAAAATGAATATTCACAGCTCGCCACTTCCACGGGTGTGGAATGCAGTTAATATTCGTTCCCTTAAGTAGCGGGGACACGCGAAAGCCCAGCAGCTGCAGCTAACAGTGTGTCCGCTATTAAAGAGCAATGAATACTCACTGCTCTCCACGCACATCCCTGTATACCAAGATAGAGATGAGGGGGTCATGCATACCAGGATATGGATGAGGGTGTGTACACACACACACACACACACTAATGTTTTTCCTACTCTTAAGGCCCCAATATGCATTAGACCAACATCGTCCAAAGTTGCTGATATCAATAGACTCGGCAGACATTCTTGTGTCCCTACCAAGTCTGACCTATTACAAATGATGTCAGGGGAGATAAGGATCCATCATGCCTCATTTTGGAAGGATCGCGGCTTCCAACAGATTGTGCTATAGAGTTCTAGTCCTCTTCCTGTCTGAAGAGGCAATTTGCATATTACATTTCCCAGAGGAGCATTGCACAGCCAAATAAGCCTCCTTACATTGGCATTACAGGGCCAGTAAATCACTCTCCAGAAGGAGAAACATTACCTCTTAGACCTCAGTCCAGAGCCTCTCACCTAGCCAAATCTGTTCACATACTTTGCACTGATGAGGGGAAATATGATGTAGCTAATGAGCTTTTAATGGCTGCTGTTGGTCAGTGCAAATGCACCACTACTTGAAGTTCCCACGGTGGCTCAGTGATTAGCACTGTAGCCTTGCAGCGCTGGGGTCTGGGTTCAAATGCAACCTAGGACAACATCTGCAAGGAGTTTGTATGTTCTCCCTGTGTGTACGTGGGTTTCCTGGTTTCCATCCAAAGACATACTGAAAGGGAATTTAGATTGTGAGCCCCAATGGGGACAGCGATGAGGATATCTGTAAAGCACTGCAGAATATGATAGTGTTATATAAGCAAATTTTAATTAATAAATAAGGTAAAACTATGCATCTTACTCCCAGTATTAAAGATTTTTGCAGTCATTCTTGGCAGTGAAAGATATAGGGAATTCACCATTTGGGTATGTGCACACGTTGCGGATACTCTGCGGATCCGCAGCGTTTTTTGAGGTGCAGAAACGCTGCAGATCCGCAATTGATTTACAGTACAATGTAAATCAGTGAGAAAAAAAAATGCTGTGCACACTTTGCGGAAAATCCGCTGCGGAAACGCTGCGGTTTAAGGCTATGTGCACACGTTGCGGATTAGGCTTAGGAATTTCTGGTGCAGATTCTGCCTCTCCTGACAGAAAACGCACCTGCGGATTTGTCACGTTTTTTGTGCGGTTCCACAGCGTTTTTTGTGCGTTTTTGCTGCGGTTTTCTTGCAGATTTGCTGCGTTTTTTACCCCTACGGTTTTCTTTAATGGAATGGGTACAAAACGCACAAAAAAAGCAACAAATCCGCAGGTGCGTTTTCTGCCAGGAGATGCAGAATCCGCACCAGAAATTCCTAAGCCTAATCCGCAACGTGTGCACATAGCCTTTTACAGATTTTCAAATTTGGTCCAATATCTGCATTGCATATAAACTACGTTTTGGTTGCTCCCCAGTACATTCAGCCATTAAATACTGTAATATTTGCAGGCTAATATTTTTTTTCCCAAAACATCTTTAAAGGTAAATCAGTCTGCATAATTTCACACCCCAAACTATTTTTATGTACATGTAGCTCTTTCAAGCACTAATCCAGCAATACCTTTACACGACCAGTCCATTCCTCCATCACTGAGAAATCAGCATGTGAAACGATATGCAAATGAGGTTAAAGAACTATTTGTAGATCTGAAGTCTCTTGTCACTCCAGCTCTATTCCCCGCTCGACACAGCCTGCTCCTGCGTGACTGACAACCTCCATGCTGTTTGATTTCAGGGAGTATATATGCTTTACATTAAAGAAAATTAATTTTAAAAAATCTAACTTAAATGCACGTGTTTAGGGCTTTTTTTAAAAAAAAAAAAAAAGCATTCTTGCAACTTGTTTTATTAAACTTTGCACAGTTTTGCTTTTAAAGGCTCTTGGTTTCCATGCACATTTAACATTCAATCAATAAGATGAGAGGAGCTCACAAAAAGACAGATAAGGCTACTTTCACACTTCCGTCTTCTGGCGGACGCCGCAATGCGTCGTTTTGGAGAAAAAAACGCATCCTGCAAAGCTGCCTGCAGGATGCGTTTTTTCTCCATCCACTTGCCTTAGCGACGCATTGCGACGAATTGCCACACGTCGCATCCGTCGTGCGACGGATGCGTCGTGTTTTGGCGGACCGTCGGCACAAAAAAAAGGTCCATGTAACGTTTTTTGTGCGTCGCCTCCGCCATTTTCTCTGTCCCCTCCTCCCCGGACATCACAATGGGGCAGCGGATGCGTTGTAAAACTGCATCCGCTGCCCACGTCTTGCAGTTATTTCACAGCGTCCGTCGGTACGTCGGCCCGACACATTGCGACAGGCCCGTACCGACGGAAGTGTGAAAGTAGCCTAAGTCTATGTGCACACGTTCAACATTTCTTGCAGAAAATGCCTGAGAAAAACCTGAAATTTTCTGCAAGAAATCTGCATGCATTTTTGCTGCGTTTTGCCGCGTTTTTGGTGCGTTTTTTTCCGGACATTTCCCAATGCATTTTATAGTGGGAAATCCGCAAAAAAACCCGCAAAATTAATGAACATGCTGCGTTTTTTACCGCGATGCGTTTTTTTCGCGGAAAAAAACACATCATGTGCACAAAAATTGCGGAATTCATTCTAAATGATGGGATGCATATTGTATGCTTTTTTTTGTGGTTTTATAGCGTTTTTATCGCGAAAAAAAACACGAAAAATCAGCAACGTGTGCACACAGCCTAAGAGTTACAAACTCTGGCACTGAACCCTCAGAATAAGCTCACTGAAATTCTCAGAGGCATAAAAGGGAAACTGGGCAGCATTTTTAATTAAACCCAAATGACAAAAAAATTTAGTCAAAATACATGCATTTAATAAACGAAAAGAAAAACTTTAAGGGCTTGTGCACACGCTGCGGATTCCATTGCGGAATTTTCCGCAGCGGAATTGATAAATCCGCAGTGCAAAACCGCTGCGGTTTTTACTGCGGATTTATCGCCGTTTTTGCTGCGGGTTTCCACCTGCAGTTTTCTATTATGGAGCAGGTGTAAACCCGCGTTTCCGCGTGTTTTTTTCCGCAGCATGTGCACTGCGGATTTCGTTTCCCATAGGTTTACATTGTACTGTAAACTTATGGGAAACCGCTGCGAAAACGCTGCAGTTCCACAGCGTGTGCACATACCCTCATATGTACTAAAAAACTAAACAAAAAACTTACTAGAAAGAGTAAACTATAAAATATTTACTAATAAATACAAACCCAATGAATAATAGAGCATGTAATGTAATCTGTATCATTTGAGAAAACCTCTTAAGACTGTTTTTTTTTTCTCAACTAGAATATAAAATTAAAAAAGACCAAGGAAAGCGAGTCTGCATTACCAAACACTTGTTTTTTTGACTACTCTCAGTAGGGAGTACAGAGCATAAAGCTCAAGAAGCTTAGCAGATAATTGCTCTACTCCAATAGCAAGTAAGGTAAACTGTGCACTGTCATTAAAAACAGACAAAAAGACAATGCAGAGAAGGAAGAAACACTTTTCCAGCTAAATTTCATTAGATAATATTTCCTGTTTTGCAGACATGCTGTCAAAATGTTTCTACTCTATCAACTTGTTTAAAAGACGAACTTTATGACCAAGTTGATTCTATATTTTGTCCATGTAACCAGCAACCTTCCTATCTCATTGTCCCTGGTTATGACTACATAATTATATTTAGAGGATGAATCATAATGCATTATCAATATTCCTATATATATGGGGAGATTCTATTAGCTGAAGTAGTACACAAGTAGACGGTTAAGCGCTTAAAGCGAACCTGTCACCAGGTTTGGCCGATATAAGATACAGCCACTGCCTTTCAAGGCTTATCAACAGCATTCTATAATTCTGTAGATAAGCCCCCCTATCTGACCTAAAAGAGAAGAAAAATAACTTTTATTATGCTCACCTGCAGGGCGGACCGGTCCGATGGGTGTCACAGGTCCGAGTCTGGCGCCTCCCATCTTCTTGTGATCGCCGCCCTCCTGCTTCCTTCATGGCTCCCCAGCAACGTGCTCCTGCGCAGGCGTACTTATCTGCCTGTTGAGGGAAGACCAAAGCACTGCAGTGCGCAGGCGCCGGGAAAGGTCAGAGAGGCCCAGCGCCTGCGCACTGCAGTACTTTGGTCTGATAAATAAAAAGTTATTTTTCTTCTCTGAGGTCGGATCGGGGGGCTTATCTACAGCATTATAGAATGCTGTTTGTTAGGAGTCGAGTTCCCGCTGCTGCACAGGGGGAATCTCGAACCATGTCTGCTGCGGTCTCATTCTGCATCAGCTGCAGTGGAGTCTGCTCAGCGGAGACGTCGGTACCAGCGTCTTGCTCAGTCTCTCTCTCTGTGCAAAGGATTACTGCTGCTTTTCCAGCTTCTGCCATTGAAGCCAGTGCTGGGCAGCGGCGAGCAGACACTTTTGGGACTAAGTCCTGCTTTTCCCCTTCTGAGCATGCCCAGGGCAATATCTCCCGAGGGTCACATGCTCAGATACTGCAGCAGATCCCATTGGTCCTCCAGGAAGGTCCTGAAGGTGCTCAACTTCTGTGGCAGCCTCCCATTGGTCCTTCTGGGAAGGTCCTGTACATGCTGCAGCTATAAAAGGTGTGCATGGCCGCACACTAGTATACTCTTGTTTATGTGTGTGTGGTGTGAGTGAAAGTCGCTCATTAATCATCCCCTCCCTTGTGTTTGAATGCTCGCGTAAGGAGGATGATTGTAATCTAACGCCCGACTTGAAACCAACACTGGTACACAAACAGCATCTATTGCTGTGACCGCCAGTGCGGCGCCGTGCGCTATCACGACGCTTTCCAAACCCAAGTCTGGGTGGTTAGTGGCGTCCGCCAGTGCGGCATCGCATGCACTCTCGTGTTATTTAATTATTAGTTTTGTTACGTGCGGTACTGCGGCCCTGTGACGCAACAGGGTTCGCCTATTTCACAGGGTGAAGCTAACCCGTGTGTATCCTCATTGTATCGCCATATAGTCCGTCATTGCTTAGCAGCAGGTTCTAGCTCTGCACGGTGGACCCCGGGCTGCGAACGCACCTTATTCCTTTTCTCTAATTATTTGGTGCGTTCCGCTAGCCCTAACACTGTTGATAAGCCTTGAATGGCAGTGGCTGTATCTTATATTGGCCAAACTTGGTGACTGGTTCCCTTTAACTAGTGCCACAAGTTTTCTAGTGGAAAAAAATTAGCACACTGTTTTTGCTGCAAAAATTACAACTTAGAAGAAAAAAAAGCGAGGGGACAATTGTGACCTTAAGTATTCAGCATTCATTAGAAAGAAAATTAACACTAGCTCATAGCTGGCATAGATTTCAGTTGGTGACACACTGATATCACAAGATTGCCAAATTTAATAGACTTGGGGCATGGCAATGGTTTTTTGTTACCCACCAACACCACCACAAAAAAAAGTCTTTGTGGCTTTCATTGCCATTTCAGAGCACATCATAACAATACAAAAAAAAATAATTGGCAAATAAATATCTTACTTTGCAAATACCCGGTAAAACTTTCTCTCTCACATGGTTCTGCCTGTGGAAAATCCATTAGTACTGGTATCAATGTCTATTTTACACAGTGTATCACAAATACCTAGAATAGAAGTCAAGCTCTACAATATTTTAGCAGAACTATTGTATGAATTGAGGAATGACTCGTTTGCATCTACAAAGCCAAGTTTCTTTTACAAAAAAAATATTCTTCAATAACCCTATTTTGTATGATTGGTTTGATGAGCCAGATGACTGAGGTATCAGTAGGGTAGACTAATCATTATTCTTCACTGGTCTGTACTGCACACAACCAGCGGCAGAATACAAATTGCTCTACATTACACGTTATTGATCAAGTGAAAAGGCCCAACAGCAAACCCAGCAGTTAAAACAGCTCCACTATAACTGGACAAAAAAAAAAAAAAAAACATACGTACCTTGTAACTGTATGATTATTAATCATTCATGCACAGAGTCTGCTTTTAATTGTTCATACAATTACAAAGACATACAGCTGTGTATAGTGGAGATTATGCACCTACCAGTAGATTTCTATTTCTGGGATCTACTAAATACCAGGGTTTAAGCTGAGCTGCTTTTTTGACTTAAGATTTTGACACAGTCAGCATCTTACAACAGGGCATGCTGCAATACCAAAATGGAAACGACTTATTCAACACTTCACTCATGGAAATAGCAGATCATACATAGTAGATGGACAACCATGTTAATTCAGCCTGGAGGTAACATTTCCGCAATAAACAAGCATTGCATTGACTATTTCAATTTTTTAATAAACACAGCAGCTTCGCAAAATTAGATTGTATGGTACATTTATTGAACCGCTGATTTCATTTCACAGCCTACACTAGGGAAGTAAATAGTGGCAGAGCATGAACTAGAAAGTAGCCGAAGGCTTAAACCAAAGTATGAAGACCTCTTTGAGTCAGAACAAAGGGTATATTCATGCAATTTATAATAAGCCTTACTGTAACGTATCACACTATTAATTTACTGTCTGCCAGAAAAGTAAATACAAATGATACATGTGGCACTTTAATAAACGCTTAAAAAGAAACAATTTGTGATTATTTGAGCAGCTGAACAAGCGTTAATCTGACTTGAAACTAAAATAGATGTATACAGATAAAGAAGTATTTCAACCAATTTAATGTATTTGCAACCTACTGTGCTTTTTCAGCTGGTGTAAAACCAAATTGTTCCAATTCCATTTAACTTCACAGAAGACATTAAAGACAAGAGAAAATGTCTCTGCAAAACATTTTCTTGCAAATTAGATTATTTCAGAGTACAGGATTGTTACCATAACATTATTATGGCGTAAAGTTGTTAGACTTCGAGGACTGCCACCCAAAATGTAAAAATGGCCATATCTCACTTTATAAAAAGTTAGCACAATAACTAAAGCTTACAGCTCATAAGAGATGGTGGGCTCCTTTTCGCTTGTTTCTGTTTATTTCAATGTGACTAGGAAGTAAAGTAACTAACAGTAAAACAATTTCACCAGCACGATCTGTCAGTCAGTGCTTCATGTAAGTTTTTCTTCAGGAGCTTTTGGAGCAGAAACGCTCTAAATCCTCCTCCAAAATTCAGAATGCCTGAAAAGCTTCGAGTTTCAGCCCTTTTTCCTTTGACTGTGCGCTTTACTGAGTCCTTTCAGATGCAAAAACAAGTATGGCAAAATGGACATTTGAACTGAAATTAGACATCAATATTTCTCTAATGAAATACACTAATGGCAAAGTTTGGTTACTGCTATAGCAAACCTCTCATGCTCTGCACTGTAAATCCAGGAACAAAACTGACTAAATCAGAGAACAGTTTTGTAAAAGTCCATTTGTGGAGGCAGTAAGCAAAGACTCAAACATAGATGCCTCTGTTTTGCCACACTCTAGCTCTGACAAGCCTCATAAATGTCCAATAACTAGTCATAAATGTACTGTAGTAAAATGAACATCACAATTTTCATAAAATTATGAATGTCAACACTTCTAAAAATTTCAGAATTTGTATGAAAGTTAATAAATTTATCAATAATTACATTTGTTTTGATTCCTTCCACTAGCTGTAACTGCGCAGGCGCCATTTCCAAACAGATTTTTTTATTTTTTTTTTTCATAAAAAAACAAAAAAACAAAAAACATATGCACATTACAAATGCAGCTCTAACGCCTGCCTGCAGATGGGTATTAATAAATAAATGTGTGTGTGTGTGTGTGTGTGTGTGTGTGTGTGTGTGTGTGTGTGTGTGTGTGTGTGTGTGTCTGTCTATATATATATATATATATATATATTATATATATATTTTATATAATATATACACTCACACACACACACACGTGGGACCGCTACGTCATTTGGGGTCATTGCCGCAATGCATTCTTGGGACCGGAGTGTTGCGAGGAACAGGAAAGGTTGCCGTGGACGCCGTAAGGTGAGAATATAATGTTTTTTTGTTTTGTTTTTTTTTTTAATTATTTTTAACATATGTTTTTACTATTGATGCTGCATAGGCAGCATCAATAGTAAAAAGTTGGTCACACTTACAGGGTTAATGGGCGCTGACTGGAGGGGAGTATGGAGGGGGCACTGACGGGAGGGACCAAATCGTGGCCGGACTGTGCCTGTCACTGGTTGGTCATGCCCAGCCGGAAGTGCCGGGGCTCTGACGACATTTTTCAACAGGTCAGGGCCCCGGCACTTCCAGGGTTCCATGTGCGCTGGTCTCCGGGAATATGGCTGCCGCCGGGGGCGGCGCATGCGCTGATGGTGATCTCAGGATCAAGATCTCAAGAGATGAGATTTCAGTGTGATTTTGGCCCTGTTTAATACAATATACAGTTAATATTGTCAAATCTGGTGACATTTCCGCTTCAAGCTGGCTGCCAGCCACTCACCATAAACAAGCCTTCAAAATTCTGGCTTCAATTATTAAGATGTTTAGTCTTTTTTGTGTGTACCAAGCAGCACAAGTAAAATTATGTAAACATATTATCCCCTTATTAAAATGAGCATTTTAACATCAAGAGGAAAAACTCTCAGAAAGGATTGAAAGACATTCTGAGATGGTAATAACTCTACAGGTAGGTTCACACTGGGCGTTTTTTCAGCAGCAAAACCTGATCTCTTGGCAGGAAAGAAGCTGCAGAAAAAAAAGCATGGTTTCCTTGAGTTTTTTGCGGCGGTTTTGAGATGCTAGAGATTTGTCTCTTGTGCATGATGACAAAGATTAGTGTTGGAAAAAAAGGCCTATTCTATAAAATCAGGTTTTGGCACAAAAACCGCAGCAAAACCTGATACCTGCTGTTTCGGTGTGTTTTTTCACAACACATTCATTTCAATGGGTGAAAAAAAATGCTGAAAGAAGTGACATGCTCCATTGTACAAAAAAAACAAAACAGGCAAAGCACAAAAGAACCCAAGCGGTGTGCATGAGATTTCTGAAATCTCAAATACTTTGCTGGTACTGTAAAAAATAGATGACAATTTGCATTTAAAAAATGCAGCTAAAAACGCTGCAAAAACGCTTGGTGTGCACTTAGCCTAAGAGATTTAATAATTATATACAGTTAGTATTGTAAAATCTGGCGACAAGATTCCTTTAAATATTTAGGAGAAAAGTGAAAGCACTGGCATTCTTCTGTTTTCAGGGAATTAGCACTTGTTCCATGAGACTTTCCTCACACAACTTGATATTTCCGGTAGTGGAAAAACCAGTAGTGATGATATCCGTGGCCATGGGTGTGGCATTCGTGTGCCACATACTGGAATTCAGAATAGAAATGACAGATGTTTAGTTGTTAGATATGCTGACTTAGCTGTCCGTGAGATATATAAATCACTGCTTTGAGTGTAATTTACTGTACACGTATTTAGCAAATTAAAAAAATAAATTAAAGAAAAACCTGTGGGGTCACAAGACCCAGCGGCTGTGATGAGCCTTGAGGTCCATATCCAGCGACTGGGAATAGCGGTCACTTTACGGCTATTCGCACACGGCAGGGCCGGAGGTGAGAAATGTGGACTACATTGGAACTTCGTGGGACCATTTTTACAAATAAATTGGTAAATGAAGGAGAGTCTCTTGTTTTTATTTCTGTTTTACCTTTTTAGGTATCCTTTTCTGGACTACATCGGATTCATTGGATTACGGTGGACCTGCATAGGGCTTGTTTGTGTTTTCAATAAAGTGGTTAACGAAAGAAGGAGTGGGGGAGACTCTATTCAAATAAAATGTTTGTTTTTTTGCTGTGTGCGTTTTTACTTTTTAGTACCGTTTTAGTAAAGGGAGTGGCTGTTAGACACCTCTCCATTACTAACCCCCAGGGCTTGCTGACAGCTGTGATTTTTGACAAATCATAGATGTCATCAACCCCAACTACCATTACCCCGACTGCCACAGTACCAGGGCAATCGATTTGATGCACAAATTACAGGGGGTGGGGTGGGGGGCTGATGCAGGCTGGTATTTTTAGGCAAGGAAGGGCCCAATATCCATGCACCTTCTCAGCCCGATTATTATTAGCTAAAATACATGAAGAGTAAACTACACACGCAGGACACTAATTATATATCTCAAAGATATCTTTCTATACCATATCTATCTACAGTATATTTCTATGTTTGCACATCTAACACCTACACTATGCTCCAAATTATTACGCAACTGACATTATCGGATTTTCCTAAATGGTTGGTGCAAATGACAGTCAGTCTAATAAAAGTAATCACCCGTTAGAGTATACATCGAATTTTATTGAAGAAACCTCCCAATGATAACAGTGTAATTTCCAAAATGAATAAAAACTTAAAATGCACTGTTCCAAATTATTAGGCACAGCAGAATTCTAAACATTCTAAACATTTGATATGTTTTAAAGAACTGAAAATGCTCATTTGTGGAATTTGAAGCATTAGGAGGTCACATTCACTGAACAAAAAAATCTATTTAACTCCAAAACATCCTAACGGGCCAATGCATCCATTGAACTTGTGAGTTTTCTGAAGAGTTTCTGCTTGTATTTCTTTGCATGAAGTCAGAACAGCCTCCCAGAGCTGCTGTATTGATGTGAACTGCCTCCCACCCTCATAGATCTTTTGCTTGATGATACTCCAAAGGTTCTCTATAGGGTTGAGGTCAGGGGAAGATGGTGGCCACACCATGAGTTTATCTCCTTTTATGCCCATATCAGCCAATGACTCAGAGGTATTCTTTGCAGCATGAGATGGTGCATTGTCATGCATGAAGATGATTTTGCTCCTGAAGGCACATTTCTGCTTTTTATACCATGGAGGAAAGTTGTCAGTCAGAAACTCTATATACTTTGCAGAGGTCATTTTCGCACCTTTAGGAACCTTAAAGGGCCCTACCAGCTGTTTCTCCATGATTCCGGCCCAAAACATGACCTCCACCTCCTTGCTGACGTTGCAGCCTTGTTGGGACATGGTGGCCATCCACCAACCATCCACTACTCCATCCATTTGGACCATCCAGGGTTGCTCAACGCTTATCAGTAAACAAGACTGTTTGGAAATTAGTCTTCATGTATGTGTGGGCCCAATGCAACCATTTCTGCTTGTGAACACTGTTTAAGGGTGGCCGAATAGTAGGCTTATGCACCACAGCAAGCCTTTGAAGGAGCCTACACCTTGAGGTTCGAGGGACTCCAGAGGCACCAGCAGCTTCAATTATCTGTTTGCTGCTTTGTAATGGCTTTTTAGCAGCTGCTCTCTTAATCCGATGAACTTGCCTGGCAGAAATCTTCCTCATTATGCCTTTATCAGCATAAACACATCTGTGCTCAGATACAGCCACATATCTCTTAACACTACAATGATCACGCTTAAGTTTTGGGGAAATTTCTAATGTTTTCATCCCTTCACCAAGGCATTGCACTATTTGATGCTTTTCGGCAGCAGAGAGATCCTTTTTCTTTCCCACGTTACTTGAAAACTGTGACCTGCTTAATAATGTGGAACATCATTTTTAAGTAGTTTTCCTTTAATTAGAATCACCGGGAAAACCAATTATCACGTGTTTAAGATTGATTTCAGTGATACATTGAGCCCTGAGACACAATACCATCCACGAGTTTATTTGAAAAACAAAACAATTAAATCTTTATGGACACTTAAATCCAATTTGCATAATAATTTGGAACACGGTGTAAGTACCTGTAATTTCTATTCTCTATTCTATTCTAGTACATGGCACACTTTATGACATCCGTGTGCACATGTGCGGAATGTATTGACATCCGTGCTGATGGAAAAAAAAAAAAAAAGACGTGTCCACATGTGGGTCACACAGACATGTGCGCAGCCCCATAGATTATAATGGGTGTGCATTTGTAAATGTCTCCAGTACATGGGAAAACTGTCACCACAGGTACTGGAATCTCTGTCATGTGGAGGGGGCCTAAAACAAAAGTAGTCCCAAGTGAAGTGCAGTGAAAAAAAATGCAACAAAACCCTATCATTGTTGCAATAGAAAATAATTCTATATAAAAAAGAAACAAAGCCTCTTAGAGGCGTTATCTGGTCTTGTGCGGAATGTCTGCAGTCACTCTTTGTGACTGTATACCTCTGAATGCTTACAGCGTGCACACTGCATGCAGTCAGAATCCTCTAGTATTGCCAGTGAAAGTGAGTGATCACAGACTGATCTCTGCAGCGACACAAGAGAATCCATACAGCTGAGAATTCAGAAGTTAGCAGTCACTTAGGCTAGTTTCATACTAGCGTTTACCTGATCTGCAGCAGGCTGCGGACTTCCTCCGTGAAGCCCCGCCCTCGGCCGCACCTCCGCCGCTAGCTCCACCTACTTCTGCATGCGGCCCGCATGCGACCTCCGTACCTATCTTTAACATTAGGTACGCAGGTCGTGCCGCTGTATGCGGATGCTGCCGCATGCGTCGTTTTGACGATGCGGCGACCAGCGTAGGATGCAGCCTGTAGCATTTTTTTTTATTCCGCATCGTCAAAACGACGCATGCGGCAGCATCCGCATACAGCGGCACGACCTGCGTACCTAATGTTAAAGATCGGTACGGAGGTCGCATGCGGGCCGCATGCAGAAGTAGGTGGAGCTAGCGGCGGAGGTGCGGCCGAGGGCGGGGCTTCACTGAGGAAGTCCGCAGCCTGCTGCAGATCAGGTAAACGCTAGTGTGAGACTAGCCTTAAAAAGTTGTCTGACCTTGTGCTGAAATTCCTCTGTACTTAAAGGACCATTTATAATGCATGCTGTGCTGCAGTAAATGACTACTGATCAGCTCATTGTTACCTGATTAGAGGGTGTTTAACCCCTTGGGCCTCTTTCACACTTCCGTCCTTTAGGGGCCGTCGCAATGCGTCGTTCTGTGCAAATAACGCATCCTGCAAAGTTGCCCGCAGGATGCGTTTTTTGCACATAGACTTGTATTACCGACGCATCGCGATGTATGGACACACGTTGCATCCGTCGTGCACTGGATGCGTCGGTATTTGGAGAACCGTAATAGCGAAAAAACGTTCAAGGGAATGTTTTTTCGTACGTCGGGTCCTGCAATTCCTACCGCGCATGCGCGGCCGGAACTCTGCCCCCTCCTCCCTGGGACTATACAGTGGGCAGCGGAGGCGTTGAAACACTGCGTCCGCTGCCCACGTTGTGCCGAATTTTCACAACGTCCGTCAGTACATCGCGCTGATGCTTAGCAACGACCGAGTACCGACGCAAGTGTGAAAGAAGCCTTAGTGGCAGAGCTAATTTGGTACTTCATGACCAACCCAATTTTTACAATTCTGACCACTGTCACTTTATGAGGTTATAACTCTGGAACACCAACGTATCTCACGGATTCTGAGATTTTTCAGAGACATATTGTATTTCATATCAGTGGTAAAATTTCTTCAATATAACTTGCGTTTATTTATGTAAAAAAAACAAAAAAACACGTAAACGTGGAAAAAAAATTGAAAATTTTGCAATTTTCAAACTTTTAATTTTTATACCCTTAAATCAAAATACCGCATATAAGCGAGTATAAGCCAACCCGAGTATAAGCCGAAACCCCTAATTTTGCCACAAAAGACTGGGAAAACTTAGTGACTCGAGTATAAGCCTAGGGTGGAAAATGCAGCAGCTACCGGTAACTGTCAAAAATAAAAATAGGTACCAATAAAAGTAAAATTAATTGAGACATCAGTAGGTTAAGTGTTTTTGAATATCTATATTGAATCATGAGCCCCATATAATGCTCCATACAGTTCATGATGGGCCCCATATAATGCTCCATACAAAATACGCCCCATATAATGCTCCATACAATTTATGATAGGCCCCATAAGATGCTCCATACAGACTTTTGCCCCATACAATGCTGCACAAATGCTGATTATGGCACCATAAGATGCTCCATACAGACATTTGCCCCATACAATGCTGCACAAATGCGGATTATGGCCCCATAAGATGCTCCATAGAGATATTTGCCCCATATGCTGTTGCTGCGATTAAAAAAATAAATAAATTATATATATATATATATATATATATATATATATATATATATATATATATATATATATATATATATATATATACGGTATATATATCATTCCCCTCTCGTCGCTCAGGCCCCCGGCACTTTCTATACTCACCTTTCCCATTCCCCTGCTGAGCACCGCTGTGTCTTCCGCGTCCTGTGCAATGACTGTTCAGGCAGAGGGCGGCGCGCACACTAATCACGTCATCGCACCCTCTGACCTAAGCATGACTGCATAGGATGCGGAAGACAGAGCGGCGCCAACGGTGGAACGTGGGACAGGTGAATATGCCCCCGTTATACTCACCTGCTCCTGGCGCGGTCCCTGTAGGTCCCTGGTTCTCCGGGCGCTGACAGCTTCTTCCTGTATTGAGCGGTCACATGATACCGCTCATTACAGTAATAAATATGCGGCTCCACCCCTATGGGAGTGGAGTCGGGTCCATATTCATTACTGTAATGAGCAGTACCATGTGACCGCTCAATACAGGAAGAAGCTGTCAGCGCCCGGAGAACCAGGGACCTACAGGGACCGCGCCAGGAGCAGGCGAGTATGATTAGACAGCTGCCTCTCCCCCTTCCCTGCCGACCCCTGACTCGAGTATAAGCCGAGAGGGGCAATTTCAGCCTAAAAAAAAATGGGCCGAAATTCTCGTCTTATACTCGAGTATATACGGTAGTTCATAAATAACATTTCCCACATCAGCACAATTTTGGAAACAAATTTTTTTTAGGACATAATAGGAGTTAAAAGTGGACGAGCGATTTCTCATTTTTCCAACAAAATCTTTTTTTGTTTTTTCGTTTTTTAGGGACCACCTCACATTTGAAGTGATTTTGGGGGGTCAATATAACAGAATCATTCCAACTCTGGGAAGGGGCACTATACACTTATTTTTCAGCGCTGTTAAAAAGCGGCGCTGAGGCATAAGTACCCTTAACTGCCACCGTTAAAAGGCGTATCGGCAGTCATTAAGGGGTTAATAGCCCGTTTCCACAGGTCAGCCCCACTTCAAGTGTGCACTGAATTATCTGTAATAGTTCATTATGAATATATCTGTCCTGTGCTGCCGAGAACAATGGTCTTTTGTACAATCAAAGATCGTTTCACCCAACGAGCGAGTGTGTTAATCATTCGTCGGGTTATTAGCAGCCTTTTCAGACTACACGATTATCGTGAAACGAGTATTCATAGGAACACTTGTTCATGATAATCATGCAGTGCAAATGGGCCTTTGGTTTTAAGCATGTAGAGACTTGGTAAATTACTTAAAAAGTTGGGAAGTGTGTTAAAGAAGGCCCTTGGGCTAAATTCAAATGTTTGTGTTTCACAGTCTGTATACAGAACACAATGCACTTACCGAGATCATTTCTCCTAATCTGAACTAGCAGATTAATAGGCATATGTGAGGCTGGTGGGTCAGGCCAGGAGACCATCAGGACCATGAAACACAGACATGTGAATTTAGCCCAAAAGACTTGCTTCCCTGCCAATCTTCCAGCATCAGAGAAGATGTGTAGACAAGATGACTGCTATATTGGTTACGGATAGTTGAGGTTAGTCTGGCGTTTTATTTTTACACTATTCTTCCCAAATGAAGATTTTTTTGCAGATCTCCAAGTAATAGGAAAAAAAAATCTGTACTTTTAGGTTGATATTTGGATGCTCATTGAAGTCAGTGGAGAAAATATGCAGTATATCCTTTCTGCAACAAAAATTGTGATAGTATAGATTTGAGGTATGTGGATGACATTTCCCAATACATCACTCAAATGCATTGTATTTTTTTCAACTTAAGATTTTCTGTCTGCACAACTGTGCTCTCTCCTGTTTAAACTTATCAATAATCAGTGTGGTTGGAAAACAGATCTTAAATGGGTTTTCCCACAAAGTACATTTTAAGTCAACAGATCTTGGAATGAAAATAAGTTCCACAATTAAATGTGTTACAAAAAATACCAAGGTTACTTACCTGTAGCCAGTTTTTCCACAACACATGACAGCACACCTGAGAAGGGGATGCGTCTACCAAGGACAAGAAACCTACTTTAACAACAGGGTGGCACCTCTCCCCCGCATCAGTTGGGTTACAGATCATGAGAGGGCCTCCAAAAAATTATATACATAACTGACACCTCAATAAAACACCCAATCAATAGCGGCGAGAAAAGTGGGGGGGGGGGGGATTACGGGTGCTGTGATGGGTTCTGGAAATAACGGCTAGCAGTAAGAATCCTTGGTGTTTGACCTTCACCAATGAAAGCACACCTGAGAGAGATTTATGGAGAAACGAAACATGGGACCACCTCTTGCAGAACTCTTCTACCAAAGGTCCAAAGGTTAAGTCAGCAAAGGAGGATAGATTCAGTCTGTAGTGTGTAAAGGAAACCTGTCACCAGAAAGAACGTTTTGGGCATTAAGGCTCACTCCACCAGAGCTGTAGCAGCTTCCTTGGCAGAGAAAGCAGAGGTAGTGATTGATCAGATTTGTAAGGCAGCTACCTGGTCCTCACCCTCTACTTTAAAGAGAACCAGTCACCAGAAATAATGCTGTTATCCTGCAGGTTAAGGGTATGTGCACACATTGCAGATTTTGATGCGGATCCGCAGGGTTTTTGGACGTGCGGAATTACATCAAATTCGCAGTGTAGTGCACAACCAATGTTAGTCTATGTGAAATTGACATTTGGTGTGCACATGCTGCTGAAGAAAATGAGCGGAATCGCAGAGTTTTTTTTTCCGCAGCATGTTAATTCTTTTTGCGGACCTGCAGCGTTTCTGCACCCACTGACTTCCATTGTGTCAGGGTATTCCACAGCAAAACCGCAGGTTTAAAAACGTTCTGCGGTTTTGCTGCGGATGTGCCGGCGAGAAACGCTACAGATCGGGAGGGGGAGGAGTGTGTGGGCGGAGACAGTGTGTGGGCAGAGACTGTGTGCGAGTGGAGAAGATGTGCATGTCTGCGGGGCTGTGTGTCTGTGCAGAGAAGATGCGAGTGTGAGTGTGTGTGTGTGTGTGTGTGTGTGAGTGTGAGTGTGTGTGCGCGCGTGCATGCATCGTCCGATGGTACTAGTCCTATTCACCTATGCCTGCTACAGTGTCAGCTAGCCAGATGATGGGACAGTAGTAGTCCCATCATCCGGCTACTGTGTTCAAGTGTAAAAAAAAACAAAAAACACATAAACACATATACACATACAACATACAGTATATACTCACCAATCACGTAGTCCCTGAAGCCCTTGATCACCAGGAAAAATAAAAATAAAAAAATAACAATATACTCCCTGACCCGATGGAGATGATGCGACCGCTCTCCAGGGGCTCCGGGATACAATGACACAAGGTATCCTTCCGCACTGTATCCCTCGGCCGCTGTGAGTACAGTATAGTCCATACTGTCACTTGTGGCACTGCTGCATGGGAAAATTCTCACATGGCAGTGTCATAAAGTGAGAGGCCATTGAACCCTCAGTGATAACACTGCAGGAGCCATTGTCTCCTGTCACAGGGAGTATTGTGTTGGTTTATTATTTTAAAAAATTTTCAGGAGATCGAGGGTGTCGCATGGATTGGCCGAACAATAAATATGGCAAAACTGTGTGGCGTTTTATTTAATTAAAATACTTTATTCTGCGTGTGTGCGTGTGTGTGTGTGTGTGTGTGTGTGTGTGTTTATGCAACCCTTTCACTACTATAGGATTAGTAATGGATAGCAATGGATAGGTTTCTTATTGACGCCTCTCCATTACTAAGCTGGCTTTATGTCACCTTACAATTCAAACCCCAACTATTACCCCATATGCCACCGCTACAGGGCAGTGGGAAGAGAGAGGCTAAGTGCCATTTCTGGGGGGGCTGAGTGCTGGTGTTTGTAGCCGGCTAGGGGCCAATATCCATGGTCCCTTCCTAGGCTATGAAAATCAGCCGGCAGCTGTTTGAATAGCTTTTTCTGGCTATTAATTATAGGGGGACCCCACATCATTTTTTGGGGGGTCCCCCTATTTTAATAGGTAGTAAAATACAGCTGCGGCTGATATTCATAGCCTGGGAAGATCCATAGGCATAACCCCTTCCCAGGCTAGAAACATCACCCCCCCAGCCGTCTGCTTTCCCTCTCTGGCACAGAAAATTGTGCAGGAGCTGCCATTTCTTCATTTTCTTTTTTATGTATATTAAACAGGTATTGAGTTTAAGGGTGGGGGTCAAACTTGTGAGAAACTCGCACCTCAATACCCGGCACTGCCGCCATCAGTCGGGACCGGAGCACGCGGCTGCATGTATTTCTATGTAGCTGAACACTTGAGTGCCGGGTATTGAGGTGCGAGACTTGTGAGAGCTTCTCGCAAGTGTGACCCTGGCTCAACGCAGTGTGTGTGTGTGTGTGTGTGTCTGTCTAACTCTTTATGTGCCATTTTTATTATGTTTATTACTAAACATCGGGCTTGGTATTATCTATCTATAGATCTATCTATTATCTATCTTTCTGTGTGTAAACATTATTCTTCAATGTAGTATGTAAATGAGGAGGTTGGACAAGAAATTACATCACAATTCTTTTTTTTTTTCTGTTCAATTATAGATCTTTATTTAGCTTTCAAAAACGCATACAAATCCGCATGAAAATCCGCATCAAGAACGTGCGGATTTTTACCTGTGTTTTCTGCCAAGAGATACAGATTCTGTGCAAAAAATTCCACAGGAAAATCTGCAACGTGTGCACATGCCCTAACAGCGTTATTATGCTGCCTGGTGCCTGCATGCAGCCGAATGCAAAGGGGAGAAAATTATCTTTTTTCTCTCCACCAGCACTTGGTATTCAGTCATAGAGGCGGGGCCGGTTCAGTCACCGCTCTGAATATACCAAGCGGCTGCTGTAACCGCGCCGCTGACCCGGACTGAGGCCTCTCTGAGTACACAGAGCGGTGACTGAACCGGGCCCACGCTCATGACTGAATGCTGGCGGGGAGAATAAAGATCATTTCCTCTTCGCTGCATTCATCTGCATGCAGGTGCCGGACAGCATCATCACACGGTTAACCTGCAGATTAATCCCACATCTGTAGGTTAACAGCATTAGTTCTGGTGACAGGTTCCCATTAAAATGATCTCCCCCCGTCAATATTCTGTGTTCAGTCATGGGGGTGGGGGCTGTGCTGGTTCAGTCATGCTTTCAGTACACAGAGTGGCAAGTGTAGCCACGCCCCCGATTGACACTGGCTCCACATTGCAGCCAGATGTCAGTCAGGGCAGGGGGCCCGGTTACAATGGCCGCTCTGTATTCAAAGAGCGGTGACAGAACCAGCACCGGCGCCACCCCCTTGGCTGAACACCAAATGATGGAGTGGAGAATAAAGATTAAATTTTCTCCCCATTGCATTCGGCTAAGTGCAGGCTCATAACGCTGTTAACCTGCAGATTAACCGCATATCTGCAGGTTAACAGAGTTATTTCTGGTTCCGGTTCATTTTAAAAGTAGAGAGTGAAGACCAAGCATTGGCCTTACAAATCTGATAAAAGCGATACCTCCGCTTTCTCTGCCCAGGAAGCCGCCAGGGCTCTGGTGGAGTGATCCTTAATGTGACTGGAGCACAGCTAGCAGAGTGGGCTAAACTAATGGACTCCCTGATCCACCTTGCGATGGTACTCTTTGATACCCTGTACCCCTTTCTGCTACCCTGAAAGGCTACAAACAAGGACTTTTCCTCCACTGACTAGTTATAGACGTACTCTAATATAGACATGCTCTTCTAACATCAAGATAGCAAAAAAATATTTCCTCCCTTGAATTCCAAGGCTTATTATAGAAGGAGGGCAGGAAGGTAGGCCAAAGCAGGTCTCAATATAATCCTGTCCTCATATACTTGGGTATACGGAGGGTTTATTGAAAGGGCCTGGATATTGCTCACCCTGCGAGCAGAGGTCAGTGCTAACAACATAATAGTTTTAAGGGTAAGATACCATGCTTAACAGACAACTCCTGTAAAGGCACAAATCAATCTTTAGTCTATGTCTCCAGTACTCCACTTAGTTTCCATTTGGGAACTCTTGAAATTGGGACTGGCCTGGATCTGTCACAGGATTTTATAAACCTTGATACCCACTTATTAGCCACGAGATATAATCGTATAATGCATCCATGGCTGAAACCTGAACCTTGGGGATAATAGTAGCCAACCCTAGCTCAAATCTCCTCTGAAGAAACAGTAGAATTCAACAGACTTGAGCCTTCTTTCCCAAAGCTTTCCTTGAAAATTCGAGAAATTCTCTCCACGTCATGACGTAAATTTTTGTTTAGAGGCTTCTACTCTTTAACAAAGTGAAGACTAACCTCAAAGAAAAACCTTTCGGACTCCGTATTGCCCTCTCAAATTTCATGCTGCTAGATGGAAGCCCTTCACTTGAGAGTGGCATACTGGACCCATAGAGAGAAGGTCCAGGATCTCTGGCAGGATCCCTGGATCTGACACCGACATTATCCTCAATAGGGAAAACCAAGGTGTTTTTGACCAGAATGCAGCCATCAGACTCACCTTGAGAATCATCTTCTAGACTGCTGGTATAATTTCTATTGGAGGAAAGGCATATGCAGTCCTGATGTTTCAAGGAATCAGAAGGGCATCTACCATATAAGGGTTTTGTGAACATAATTTTTTCACTTTCCTGTTCAGTTTGTCGGCAAACAAGTTTATTTCTGGCAACCCCCAGGAGTGAACTATCCGCTAAAAACACGGAGTTTAAGGTCCATTCCCTTGTTTCAAAAGTCTGACAGTGTTCTCTGCCCCTTTATGTGCAGCGCTGTTAGGGACAGGAGGTGTTACTCTGCCAGCTAGAAGAGTTTGTTTGCTGCTTCCATTAGGGAGTGGGACCTTGTACCCCCCCTAGTGGTTGATTTTCACCACTGTAGCCCAGTTGTCTGACATGACACGGACATGGCGACCAAGGAGGGAAGAAAGTTCTTTAGAATGCTTTCTACGACCCACAACTCTTTCATGTTTGACCCCTGTAGAAGAGTGACAAAGAACCTTGAATTGTGTGATCTCTGGTGTGCTCCCCAACCTGAATTGCTCACATCAGTTGTGATCATGTTGCTCACCGGCTTTATCCATTGGACTCCTGATGTTAGGTTTACCCTGCTTGTCCAACACAAGTGGGAGTTTCTGGTTTCTAAAGAAAGCTTTGATGATTTCCCCACTACCAGGAAGTCATCTAGGTAAGGAACAATAATTGTGTTCCAGACACGAAGGAAGGCAGTCATCTTGGCTATTACCTTGATGAAGATTCTTAGAGCCATCGACCGAATGGAAGAGCTATGAATTGGTGATGCCCGATTTCCCCCATATGTGAAAGGCAAATCTCAGGTACTTTTGAAGGTCTAGATGAATCTGGATGTGATAAAAAGCATCCTTTAAGTCGACGACCGGCATGAAAGTTTCATGGCCCTGCTTGCAGATCTCATTTGAACAGTGTGATTTTTATTATCCACCGGTTTAAGTTCTTCAGATTGATAATGGTTCTGAACGAGCAGCGTTTTTTTGTTTTTTGTTTAAAAAAAAATAAAAATGTGTGTGTGTGTGTGTGTGTGTGTGTGTGTGTGTGTGTGTGTGTGTGTGTGTGTGTGTGTGTGTGTGTGTGTGTGTGTGTGATAATATCCTCTTCCCTTTTCTTCCTCTGGAACCTTGCACAAAACCTTGCAACGCATCTTAGTTTCTGCTGCCCGTGCGTACAACGAAGCCCACCATGGATGGCACTTCTAGAGAACTGAACTAAAAGATGTTTAACTCATTCCTGCCGCGGCCCTTTTTCGTTTTTGTGTTTTTGTTTTTCGCTCTCCTCCTTCCCAGAGCCATAACTTTTTTATTTTTCCGTCAATATGGTCATGTGAGGGCTTATTTTTGGGCGGGCGAGTTGTACTTTTGAATGACACCATTGGTTTTACCATGTCTTGTACTAGAAAACAGGAAAAAAATTCCAACTGCGGTGAAATTGCAAAAAAAATGCAATCCCACACTTGTATTTTGATTGGCTTTTTTGCTAGCTTCACTAAATGCCAAAACTGACCTGCCACTATGATTCTCCAGGTCATTACGAGTTCATAGACACCTAACATGTCTAGGTTATTTTTTATCTAAGTGGTGAAAAAATTCCCTCAAAAAATGCGCCATTTTCAGATACCCGTAGCGTCTCCATTTTTCGTGATCTAGGGTTGGGTGAGGGCTTATTTTTTGTGCGCCGAACTGACGTTTTTAATGATACCACTTTTGTGCAGATACGTTCTTTTGATCGCCCGTTATTGCATTTTAATGCAATATCGTGGCTACCAAAAAAAATAAATTCTGGCATTTCTAATTTTTTTTCTCGCTACGCCGTTTAGCAATCAGGTTAAAGCTTTTATTTATTGACAGATCGGGCGATTCTGAATGCGTCGATACCAAATATGTGTAGGTTTGACTTTTTTTATTTTGTATGGGGCGAAAGGGGGGGGGTGATTTAAACTTTTATATTTTTTTATTTTTTTTCATATTTTTAAAAACATTTTTTTTTACTTTTGCCATGCTTCAATAGCCTTCATGGGAGGCTAGAAGCTGGCACCACTCGATCGGCTCTGCTACATAGCAACGATCATCAGATCGCTGCTATGCAGCAGGAATGCAGGCTTGCTATGAGCGCCGACCACAGGGGGGCGCTCACAGCAGGCCGGCATCAGTAACCATAGAGGTCTCAAAGACCTCTATGGTTACCATCTTGATGCATCGCCGACCCCCAATGATGTGACGGGGGTCGGCGATGAGCTCATTTGCGGCCGCGCGGCCGGAAGCGCCGGTTAAATGCCGCTGTCAGCGTTTGACAGCGGCATTTAATAGGTTAATATCGGCGGGTGAAACGCGATTTCACCCGCCGCTATTGCGCACACATGTCAGCTGTACAAAACACCTGACATGTCGCGACTTTGATGTGGGCTCAGCGCCGGAGCCCACATCAAAGCAGGGGACCCGACATGCGCCGTACTAGTACTGCACGTCGGGAAGGGGTTAAAATACAAAAACAGAAAATGTTTTACCTCACAGAAAGAATCATCTGTGATCCCATGCAGTAATGTCTGTATACTATATTTTGTGTCCTCCCCTGCCCAGGAGATGTGGTATTATCAGACCATGCTCCCGCAAGGTCAGAAACAGCCATTACACAGTACATAGCAGGGGCACATTTCTAAGATTTTCTCACTAAAGGAACATTTTTTTAACACATTTAATTGTGGAACTTATTTTTATTCTAAGATCTATTGTTAGAAATATTTTAAGTTCGTTGGAAAAGCCCTTTAATGCTATATTTACATATGCAGATTCACGGGTTCCTAGGAACATTGTTCTCATCAAACCTGACCAGTGTCAAGAGGCGGCCATCAGCAACAGATAGCAAAACGTCGAGAGAAATGATTGATAAATATGCTTAGAAATAATTGTTAATGGCAGCGCATCGTCCAATGTAAACGGGACATAGCCTGTCATTGTTCTCAGCAGCACATGTGCAATGAGCGATCCCTTACCAATCTTACTGTGCATATGGGCAGTGCGGTCGGTACAGGCAAGTAAACAACCAACAATAGGCAATCGTTTCACATGTCTGAAATAAGCATAACAATCCTAAGAAAGATAAACATGAAATCGGCCATGGGGCATTGTGTAGATCCAAAATCTGCTATTCAGAGTTGTTATTCAAGCCAAAATAAAAAGATGGCACACACTGACTACATGACAAGGTTGACATTCCAAGGCAAAAAGGGTCCATTACTAACCAGTTGCAACTTTAACTAAAACTGAACAGTCAGTGAAAAGTAGTGTACTACATGAGATTTTAATTATAAAAAAGGGCACAAGTTAAATGACTCAATGCTGCAAATGCACAGCTGGCTGCTGCATGAATAATGACAAAGCAGAAGGTGGTTTAAAAAAGTTCAGCCTTAATTTCTAACCAAGTCCTGCACCAAAACTGCATGTTCGTAAAAAGAATTGTGCACAGCACCTAAAAAGTAGCTATAGCTTATGTCCCCCAGAACCAGCACACTAGATGCATAACAAACACAAGTGGCAATTCTTAAGGGTGGTGTCAGTTTGTAGGGGAAAAAAGTAGAATTACATGATAGATAGATAGATAGATAGATAGATAGATAGATAGATAGATAGATAGATAGATAGATAGATAGATAGATAGATAGATAGATAGATAGATAGATAGATAGATAGATAGATATTTATTATATATATATATATATATATATATATATATATATATATATATTTTTTTTTTTTTACCAAAAATAGCGGAATATGCACCAAAATTGTATGTACGGTGCTCATGAACTCTGGCACTCCATATTTATAAAATGTTGCATGTTAATGATAAATTTGCTAAAAATTAAGCCAGTGCAACTTTTTAAGCACAGTTGTACATTTCTCAATGCTAGCCAAGAAAAAGAGAATAATGTGTCAAATCAATTAACGTAATTGTGACATTTTATGCATGTTAATTGCAACAATTTCCAGTGTTAGAAAAGAGAAGGAGATCACTGTGTGAAATGTCAGTTTATGCAGGTTTTTGTGCAAATTGTGACATTTTATACATGTTGTAAGTGGCTATAACAGAAATATATTTGTTATGTTTTAAGACATCCAAGACAGTTGAAAATGCAATATTTTTGCAACTTATGTAGCCAAGTAACCATACACCTTTCCTCGACATAAATTTTGGCATTCATACAAAATACATAAAAAATGAGGTTATGAAATCGGGGAAAAAAAAAAAAAACCTGACAAACGGGACTTTGCAATTTGCATAAAAACGGCACAAAGGCAATAAAAAAAAATGTCTCCAGTGGCTATAACTTTTTTTCCCAAAAAATTGCATCATGTTTTAGGTATGGCTTTTTTCCCCTCAAATATTTTCCACTATGATAATTTGTAGAGAGGAAAAAAACAAAACAAAAAAAAATGTGATAAATAAGGGCTGGTATATTTCCATAAAAAAGCTTGTGAAAACCATTTATTACATGGCATTTCTTTTCCTGCAAAATAGTAAAAAAAAATGTTACCAATCCCTTTGTGTGAAGGACGTTTAACTCAGACAAACTATAAAATACCAACCTGAACTTTTTTCTTTATAGGACATTTTACGTAATTATATAATAGGGATCTCTTCCCATTTTTCTCATGTCCATACAAGGCATGCAGACGCACCTCTTGCTTTAGCGCACACTAACCAAACAGCCAATAAATACAAGGTTCTGGTGAGAGTGACAGAGCTCCGGTACATACAAGGGACAAAGCATGGTAAACAGTAGGAATTGCTTTATTCATAAAAGGCAGCTTTACAAAGGGCTCCATAAAATAGAGACATTTAGTAACACAATTATTCAGTGAAATTCAGGCAACATTATTAGATTTAGCAAACAAAAGCGTTTCTTTCTCCCCACTCTCCCTTGGTATTCAGTTAACATCTTCACCAGAAAGTATGCCCTTTATTTTTTTGCATGTTATGTTTACAAACACAGCTTTGTATTATAGATCCAGCAATACAATGCATCCATTCAGGGAGAATAGCAATTATCTCATCCCAGTATCACATTATATAGAAAGCAAACCTGTCCCCAGAACCACTAGTAAATGATGTATGGAAGCCTTATACTATATACTAGTACACAAAATACTGCTCTGTTCAGACATGTGACAGGATATTTATTTAATCTCTAATTACATCAGATTTTTTTTCTGGGCATTTCACAATAAACGTAGCAGAAAAGACTTTGGGAAAGGGGTTAAAATAAAATAGCCAAGTAAGTTGCCAAATAAACTCATCATTCGCACTCAAGTCAAACAGTGGTCACATTTTTCAACCAGAATAAGAAATTAAAATGTTTCAAGCTCTTTTCAGCAAAACAAAAAAGCATTTGTAGCACATTCCTAATGCCTTGAGGCAGGTGTTTAGCTGAAGAAAGATACCATTTTAATCTTTAAGGAAGATCACAAGCAATGACTGCCGTTTTCACACATTTTGAAGTCTTAGGCAATCACACACATAAAGGAAACCCCCTAAATGCTTCAAAATAAAATGTGCCCCCCCCCCCTTTTGTGCACCAAAATATATAGTTTTAACTTGCTAACTGTATAATTCTATTATAACTATTCATAAAAAAAAGTGACATGGAAATGTTGAATTGTAAAATTATCCCTAAGCAAATTATTTTATTTAGTATGGACAAATAAATAGTTGTGCCAAAGGATACAAATTAAATGTATTAATATGCATGTTGCATTAATAAATATCCCGATAAGTAACCAGAACTTGTTCTTTGACATTCATAAATACACACGTCACAGGTTATACACAGATAACTATTATCCTTAGGCTAGGTAGTACTTAATTACTCCAATTATATCTCTGCTGTTCTTGGAAGGAGCATATTACCAAACTACAATGATAATGTTCAGCAGTTACCAAGAACTCTTCCAATCAGTATAGTTCCCAAGCGAGGAGGAGTTTTTTGTTGTTTTTCCTTTTTTCATGCAGGTATCAATATACAGCTAGAACCGCACATGCAGTGTTAACTGTGCAGCGTAAATTGACCAATGCTGCAGTGAAATGTACAAAATGCATTTCTGCAAGTAAGTCAACAGCAGATTTTGCTAAGGCCACAATCACACATCTGTGCAATAAGTCCATGTGCTGTCCATTTTCTCAGGCATCACACCGACCCATAGTTTTATTGAGTCATACACACATCAGTTTTAAAAGCGGTCCGAGTCTCCGGTTCACGAGACTCATGCCCACTTGTCATCCGTTTTGTAGAGCAGACTCTGTCATTAAAGTCAATGGGAATTCATATAAAACAGACTTTGTACTTCAGGGATCCATCTGCGTTTCAACAGCTTTTAATGGGTTAGTCTTGTACCTAAAACATCCTTGCTAAATATCTATTTTTAAACCTTAATAACTTTGTAATTAGGTTTATTATAAAATTCCCTACTCCTCCTTATTCTGCTAACCCCCAAATGTTTTTTTGTTTGTTTTTTTTTTAACTTCACCTTTTGTTTTGTTCGAGAGGAGTCTCAAAGAAGACACCGCAGGAGGCTGGGACTGCACTCACTTCTCTGCATCATCTATCACCCCTCCTGGAACAGGAGATCATCAGGGGACGATGCTGCACTTACTACAGTTCGTTTCTTTCTTCACCTCACTCGGAAGAGGTCCTGGACCTATGGCGATAGACTCTGTAGGAGAGTTGGCGCAACGCTGGCACTCTCTCCATTGCAGCTTTTAACTGTCAAACAAGATGTAGTCAAGAGGCAAAGATAGAAGTTGGGCGAGTGACACCAGCACTGCTTCTAGCATCGCCCTCAAATAGTCAGTGGGAGGCGCTGGTGACACTCAGCTTTTATCGTCACCCCTGATGTCTATTCATTTGAGGGCAGTGCTGTGCTAGTGTCACTCACTGATTCTATTCTATCTCCATCCCTTTACGATAGATAGAAGCTGCGGTGACAAGAACAATAGCAGAGTGCTGGCACTGCGCTCACATCTCCCGCAGCTTCTATCTACGTCCTGGAAGGAGAACATCTTCAAAAGAGTCCTCAAATGAAACATCACAAGAAGTGAGGTAAAAAAAATAAACACACTTAGAGATTAGCATGATAGAAAGAACTGTAGGATACATTATAATAAAGCTGATTACAAAAGTTCACAGGGTGTACAAATAGACATTTAGAAAGGACATTTTAGGTGCCAGACCTCCCCATTAATTGATCCATTGCAAAGATTCAATGGATAGCTTAAAGTTCAGACAGAGTCTACCCGCTTCGGGGTAAATTAAAAAAAAAAAAAGCACTGCACTTCGCAATGCAACATTGCGGCGCACCGATGCATACTGTGGAAGCGCCGCACAACGGGGGCAGCAGATGCTGTTTTTCAACGCATCCGCTGCCCCATTGTGAGGTGCGGGGAGGCGGGGGCGGAGTTCCGGCCGCGCATGCGCGGTCGGAAAAGACGGTCTCGACGCACCAAAAAACGTTACATGCAACGTTTTTTGGTGGCGACGGTCCGACGCAACCGTCGCACGATGGTTGCGACGTGTGGCAATGCGTCGCACTGCGTCGCTAATGCAAGTCAATGGAGAAAAAACGCATCCTGCAAGCACTTTTGCAGGATGCGTTTTTTCTACAAAACGACGCATAGCGACGTGCAGTGCACGACGCTAGTGTGAAAGTAGCCTTAGTTATTAAAAGAAGCTGAAAAAGCCAAGAAAAATGCACAGCAAGTCCTTTTGACATTACTGTGCATATATTCATTCTTTTAATGTTTATTAGGTGCTTTTTTCAGGTGGATTTAAAGCGGAAAACACCTGGAAAAGATGCCATTGTGCGCAAACATTTAAGATTTTCCATTGTGGAAGCAATGTATTAAAAACAGCAATCTACTGTGCATTAGCGGACCAAAGACTTGACAGGGATAGATAAGAAATTATTCTAAGGTCTTTGAAACATGGTCCATGTACAGACCATGATGTAAGGACTGGCCGCATGTCTTCTAATGTAAATTTAACAGGCGCATAAGCAAATATAAGGCTAGGTTCCCATTGCGTTAGGGCAATCCGTTTAGCGCTAAGCGCTAGCGGATTGCGCTAACGCAATGTCTTTTAAGGGGTCGCGTTAAACGTCCCCGCTAGCGCAGATCCCCGATCTGCGAGAGCGGGGAACGGACCTCGGACCTGCAAGCAGCGTCCGAGGCGCGCTACAAAAGAACAGCACATCGCTAGCGCGTGCCGAAAATGACACGCGTTAGCAATGCGCTTTAACATTGCCGGCAATGGGAGCGCTAACGGACGCGTTGCACGGCGTTAATTTCGCCGTGCAACGCTGTCCGTTAGCGCTCACACTAAAACGCAATGGGAACCTAGCCTTAGGCAGTGAAGTTCAGGTCAGGGGACCCACAGGTAGTCCGTGCAACTAAAGCTGAATTCACAGGTCCACATATCACGGTTCACCTGACAAGATTACAAACAACAATGTGGTGTCAAAGATTTCTAAAAGAAAAATTAAAACATACTTCTAATTGCTCTGTAATAAATATTTAGTCAGCCAATCGTAAAATAAACTCATTTACTTCTTGTCACTTAAATGCCATTTAAATGGAAATCATTTTAAAGTATGCCTAATAATTATAAATGGGTAGGGCAGGGCCTCTCAATTCCGCTTCAGAAGTGGAAAGACACTGACACATGCTGGACAGGAAACTTGCAAAGGCAACCATCCAATGCCTGGCAGGTGGCATGCATGCGTTCTAGTGACTATAACAGGACACTTACAGGATACCTGCTTGATGTCAAATGGGTGCCTCAGCAACTGTCAAGTCTAGAGTGTGGCACCACATCGCCACTCCCGATGCAGATATGAGAGGTGTTGCATAACCCCTTTAAAAGTCGATCCTGAGGATATAATGGACACTTCCATTAGGATCATGCTAGCAACTGGCAGTAAACAATTTTCTAGAAGCAAGCAACCAATAACCATTAAGCAGGGCACACATTTTGCATACTTTGTTATCAATTTTACAGACGATAAATTTGCAACAATTTATAGTACCAGCAAAGTGGATAAGTTTTATCTTAAAGGGAATCTCTCAGTAGGATCAAGCTGTTTATATGGGCATGTAGGTCATAGGAAGATGAATAAAATGGCACCTTGATAATTGTAATCCATTGCCTTATTCCGGGGAAAGTAACATTATATATATATATATATATATATATATATATATATATATATATATATATATATATATATATATATATATACACATATATATATACACACACACACACACACACACCGTATATACTCGAGTATAAGCCGACCCAAGTATAAGCCGACCCCCCTAATTTTGCCACAAAAAACTGGGAAAACTTATTGACTCGAGTATAAGCCTAGGGTGGGAAATGCAGCAGCTACCGGTGAATTTCAAAAATAAAAATAGATGCTCCATACCGTTCATTATGGCCCCATAGCTGTGCCATATAAAGCTGTGCCACATATAATGCTCTGCACCGTTCATTATGGCCCCATAGCTGTACCATAGAAAGCTGTGCCATATAGTGCTCTGCACCGTTCATTATTGCCCCATAGCTGTGCCATATAGTGCTCTGCACCGTTCATTATTGCCCCATAGCTATGCCATATAGTGCTCTGCACCGTTCATTATTGCCCCATAGCTGTGCCATATAGTGCTCTGCACCGTTCATTATTGCCCCATAGCTGTGCCATATAGTGCTCTGCACCGTTCATTATTGCCCCATAGCTGTGCCATATAGTGCTCTGCACCGTTCATTATTGCCCCATAGCTGTGCCATATAGTGCTCTGCACCGTTCATTATTGCCCCATAGCTGTGCCATATAGTGCTCTGCACCGTTCATTATTGCCACATAGATGCTCCATATAAAGCTGTGCCATTGCTGCTGCTGCTGCTGCAATAAAAAAAAAAATGACATACTCACCTCTCTTGCTTGCAGCTCCTCAGCATCCTGTCCCGGCGTCTCTCCGCACTGACTGATCAGGCAGAGGGGGGCGCGCACACTATATGCGTCATCGCGTCCTCTGACCTGCACAGTCAGTGCGGAGAGACGCCGGGAAGATGGAGCAGCGCCCGGCGTGTGGAACGCGGACAGGTGAATATGTAATACTTACCTGCTCCCGGCGTCCCGCTCCTTCCCCCGGACAGCTGGTCTTCGGTGCCGCAGCCTCTTCCTCTATCAGCGGTCACCGTTACCGCTCATTAGAGAAATGAATATGCGGCTCCACCCCTAAGGGAGTGGAGTCCATATTCTTTTCTCTAATGAGCGGTCCCACGTGACCGCTGAACAGGGGAAGAGCTGCGGCACTCGGAGACCGTGGGACTGCAGGGACAGCACCAGGAGCCCCGGAAGCAGGTAAGTATGCCTCAGCGCCCTCTCCCCCTCACCATCCGACCCTGCCGCCGACCGTGACTCGAGTATAAGCCGAGAGGGGCACTTTCAGCCCAAAAATTTGGGCTGAAAATCTCGGCTTATACTCGAGTATATACAGTGTGTGTGTGTGTGTGTGTGTGTGTGTGTGTGTGTGTGTGTGTGTGTGTATATTATACATACACATATTCAGGGCTATGGCCCACACACTGCATGAGAATCAGCCTCCAGAGATTATTTTACATGAAAGGAGGAGTTACCAGAGAGATGTGTAATGGCTGCTCTCCTGACCTCACTGCAGAGCTGGGTGCGATTATACCCAACATCTGCAGGTTCCACTCTGTTCTTCAATGTGTTTCTAATGAGACAAAAGTTCAGTTTCACTGTTCTGTGTTAGTTACATGTCTCACACTGGTAACTGCACGGTTTATTAAAAAATAATCTCTGCAGGTAGTTTCTCATGCAGATCTGTGTTGCGCCAAACATCCTGAACAGGTCATTTGTATATTAAAAAATTGTTAATTTCTCCTCAAAAGGACATTGGATCGCAGATATCAAGGTATCATTTTATTCAGTGTTTTATGACCTACATGCCCATATAGACGGTTTAAAAGTGTTGATGCTACTGACAAACTAATATGTAAAGGGAACCTGTCGCTTGATGATCCATACTGCCAAAACTGCAGACAGCGTGAATCAGGGTTTGGGTGTGCGATTGAAGCCAGGTATAATTTACTCCATTGCATTTCAGAGAAAACACAGCTTGAAGAGCTGACCGAAAGCTGTAGGGAGAGATGAGATGAGAGATGAGATATCCGATGTGGTCCCCTGCCAGCTTCTCTTGATTGACAGGCCTCTCCCATGTATGCACATAGGGATAGACCTGTCAATCACCTGGAGCGTGGAGGGGAGAATTCAGCTGGGAAAAGCATTAGATTAGTCAGGTTTCTATATACAATTCCTTTCCGACAAGTCAAACTACGAATTCTCCAAAACTGCGTAAAGTTTCAGAGAAGAACAAACCTGGCTGCAATCATGCATAAAGGCTCTGATTTATACAGCCAATGGTTTAGGCAGTATAAATTAAATGGCTGGTTCCTTTTAATACCATCTAAATGCCTTTTTCTTTAAATCTACACCATATCAATTTTTGTTGTAAAAATGCAACTTTTTGGTGAACTTTTTACCCATTAATTTCGATCCACAGGTTAATCTGTCAGCCTAAGGCAATATTGTGGTTAGTACACGTGGATTTCATAGATCCATCCTAGATTTTTGTGTTTTTTTTAAGGACCTGTGTCATATTGTCTTTATATGTCACAGACTCCAATGACACCAGCAGGCAATATGCGTCACAGTATTAGGACCAACCAATATTCCTAGAACCAAAAAGTATCTGGCTGAATAAGAAATGCATCCCAAGTATCACAACATAAACCAAAAGAAAAATGATGCTATAAGGGTAAGTTCACACAGGACTCTTTTGCTGCGTATTTTTGCTGCGTTTTTTATGCCAATTTTCAGCTGCTTATAATAGATGCGTTTTTTGTGCGGTTTTGGTGCGGTTTTTTGTCTATTTGTGCATGATAATAAAGTTGAGTGACCCCAGTGGAGCTTAGCATCGCCTTCATCCCAGCGGGGGAACAATTTACGGCGAATTACATGCCATGCATCGGCCTTTTTTTGACGATCACTGTAGTTTGGGCAAGCTACATCCCAAATTATAGGCATTGCTTCCACCTTGGAAAAATAAATGAAAAAGTAATTACCAAATGCAAGATGAAATGAAGCCAACATTCATGACAAGGAAGATACAAACATACACATGCAGAACACATGAACATGTACATAACAGCACATGAGCATGGCAAAGTGTACCATTGCAAACAATCGGATAGATAGATATATCACAAATTAAAAAAAAATATTACCTCCATGATTAGTTGGGAAACATTAATGCTCATCCTCCTATACCAAGACATGGCTAACACCTCACTACCAGAAACTCCCTCACAATAGATCACAATCAGGACACCTCACAATGGCTCTTCACACCTCACAATGGCTCTTCACACCTCACTAACCACACCCCTAAGCTCTTGGCTGTGAGATCACTTCCTGCTGGCCATGATTTTTCTGCACAAAAAAACGCAGCAAATAATGCTACATGCGTTTTTGCTGCGTTTTTGCAGCGTTTTTTCCATCACCCATTCAAGTCAATGGGTGAAAAAACGCTGCAAAAACGCTGAAAGAAGTGACATGCCCTATGTCCAAAAAACGCAGCAAAGCAGAAAATACTGATCAAACAAAAACCCAATGTGTGTGCATGAGATTTCTGAAATCTCATAGGCTTTGCTGGTACTGTAAAAAGCAGCTGAAAATTAGCATAAAAAAATGCAGCAAAAATACGCAGCAAAAAAGTCCTGTGTGAACGTACCCTAAAATCTTAAAAATATTTTATGCTTCATAAAAGTTACTATATAACAGATTTTGTTAAACAGGGTAGCTCAATGGAAAGCTAACAACAAGCCTCCCAGGACTATAAGCCGTATATAATTAGTATGCCCCAATATTTATTGCAGTACATTCAATAATGGTTATATTCTATATTTAATAAAGTTGATAAATTTGCGAGCTATTTTGTAGCACCATTTTTCTTTTGGTTCAATAACACATGCCTTGAAAAAGGTCCGGATTGGACCGAAAATTTCACTTGACAAGATGATCTCCAAATAAATACTTTTTCTTATAACTGCATATTGAGTGTCATGGATCAATGCTACTAATCTGTATGTCTTGCACTGTTGTTTTTAACGAGTTTCTACAATTAAAAAAAAAAAAAAAAAAAACAGATTGGTGCAGATATATGGGTGGATTTTAGATGCAGAAACGGGGAGATTTCATCCATACCAAATGTACATAGTGTGAACCCAGCCTTGAATAGTAAATTCATTAAAAAAGGAGGACTTGTGTCACCATATATTATGAAATACAATTTTATTTATACAAAAAAGATTTTACATATATATGGTAGATTATGTGGAAGGTCACAAACTTAGAAGGCAGCCATTATGCTTCCCATAGAAGATAACTACAGGGAAAAAAAAAAAAAAAAACACATCTAGCCCAAAAATTTAACTTAGCTCTTTTTTCACCCCACGAAATGTCTGAGATCAGCCAGAAAACAATCTAAAGCTGTGTGCACACAATGCGGATTTAGTGCCGATCCGCAGCTGATTTTTCCGAGCAGAAACGCTGCAGTTCCACAAAGTGATTTACAGTATAATGTAAATCAAAAGGAAAAAAAAAAGCTGTGCTAATGGTGCGGAAAATTCCGCATGAAAACCGCTGCGGATCAAAAGAAGTAGCATGCTACTTCTTTTGTGCGGAACTGCTGCGTTTCTGACCCCTTCCATTATAGAAATCTGCAGGGGTAAAAAAAAAAAACGCAGAAAATCTGCATCAGAAACGCACAAAATCCGCATAAAAACGCGTCAAATCCGCACCTGTCAGGAGATGCGGATTTTGTGCAGAAAATTCTGCACCCTAATCCACAACGTGTGCACATAGCCTTATGTTTAGGTTAGTTCCCCAAACTCCAGGCTTCAATGCCACCATATGTCATGTTTTCACGACATCCTTAGTATTGCACAAGTGATTGAAGTATCATCAAGGCATCAGTAATTTTCACAGGTTCTCTCACCTCTGCAATACTAGGGAAACTGAAAACACAATTTTTTTTTTTTAGGGGCCGTGTGGAGCTTGGTAAACACCGATATAGGGATGTTCCAATTCTGACAAAAGACATCAATGGAAAGTAGGACTGGCCATGTTAAATTTCAATATGAACAATACTTTGTCCCCACTGGAAATAAGCCACCACCAAAACACATGCGATAGATATAGATATATACACACACACACACACACACACACATACATACTGCTCAAGGAAATAAAGGTAACACTTAAATAACAGAATAGAACTCCAAGTAAATGAAATCAAACTGTCCACTTAGGAAGCAACACTGTTTGACAATCAATTTTAAATGCTGTTGTGCAAATGGAATAGACAACAGATGGAAATTATTGGCAATTATCAAGACACCTTTAATAAAGGAGTGGTTCTGCAGGTGGGGACCACAGACCACATCTCAGTACCAATGCTCTCTGGCTGATGTTTTGGTCACTTTTGAATGTTGGTTGTGCTTTCACACTCGTGGTAGCATGAGACGGACTCTACAACCCACACAAGTGGCTCAGGCAGTGCAGATCATCCAGGATGGCACATCAATGCAAGCTGTGCAAAGAAGGTTTGCTGTGTCTGTCAGCGTAGTGTCCAGAGGCTGGAGGCGCTACCAGGAAACGTGGAAGGGGCCATAGGAATGCAACAACCCAGCAGTATGACTGCTACCTCAGCCTATGTGCAAGGAGGAACACTGCCAGAGCCCTGCAAAATGACCTCCAGCCGGCCACAAATGTGCAAGTGTCTGCACAAATGGTTAGAAACCGACTCCATGAGGATGGTCTGAGTGCCCAACGTCCACAGATGGGGGTTGTGCTCACAGCCCAACATCGTGCAGGACGCTTGGCATTTGCCACAAAACACCAGGATTGGCAAATTCACCATTGGTGCCCTGTGCTCTTCACAGATGAAAGCAAGTTCACACTGAGCACATGTGACAGAGTCTGGAAACACCATGGAGAGCGATCTGCTGCCTGCAACATCCTTCAGCATGACCGGTTTGGCAGTGGGTCAGTAATGGTGTGGGGTGGCATTTCTTTGGAGGGCCGCACAGCCCTCCATGTGCTTGCCAGAGGTAGCCTGACTGCCATTAGGTACCGAGATGAGATCCTCAGACCCCTTGTGAGACCATATGTTGGTGCGATTGGCCCTGGGTTCCTCCAAATGCAGGACAATGCCAGACCTCGTGTGGCTGGAGTGTGTCAGCAGTTCCTGCAAGATAAAGGCATTGAAGCTATGGACTGGCCTGCCCCTTCCCCAGACCTGAATCCGATTGAACACATCTGGGACATCATGTCTCGCACCATCCACCAACGTCACGTTGCACCACATACTGTCTAGGAGTTGGCGGATGCTTTAGTTCAGGTCTGGGGGGAGATCCCTCAGGAGACCATCCGCCGCCTCATCAGGAGCATGCCCAGGCGTTGTTGGGAGGTCATTCGGGCACATGGAGTCCACACACACTACTGAGCATCATTTCCTTGTCTTGAAGCATTTCCACTGAAGTTGGATCAGCCTGTAACTTCATTTTACACTTTGATTTTGAGTATCATTCCAACTCCAGACCCCCATGGGATATTAGTTGTGATTTATTTTTAGGTTTTATTGTTCTCAACACATTCCACTATGTAATGAATAAAGATTACAACTGGAATATTTCATTCAGTAATATCTAGGATGTGGGATTTTAGTGTTCCCTTTATTTTTTTGAGCAGCGCGTGCGCGTCACAGTTCGTGTCCCTGAACACCAAGCGGGCTCCAGCGATGAGCCTGCATCTTTACCGGCACATTTCAGCTCATTTCATCAGCTGACATGTGCCCCTAACAGCTGCAGGTGAAATCGCGATACACCTGCGGCTGTTAACATGTTAAATTCTGCTGTCAATCTCCGACAGCGGCATTTAACATTGCCGAGTCGGAAGCACGTTACTAATCCGGCCCATTGGCGCCAGTGTCACATGACCACTGGGCGCCGATGGATTGGCATGACAAGTGCTGCCCAGTGTTTATAGATCATTTTAGCTACACATAGCAGGGCATTAGCCCTGCTATATGTAGCACAGGTGATTAGAAGCTGCCATTCATCATCCATTGTAGCAAGCAAAAAAAAATAAAAACACAATAAGAAAAATAAATACATAAAAAAAGCACATTTTGTATTGCAGCATTCAATGCACAATCTATCAAAATATTAACCCCTTTCTGACCTCGGACGGGATAGTACGTCCAAGGTCAGAACCCCCGCTTTGATGCAGGGCTCCGGCGCTGAGCCCTCATCAAAGCTGGGACATGTCAGCTGTTTTGAACAGCTGACATGTGCCCGCAATAGCGGCGGGTGAAATCGCAATTCACCCGCCGCTATTAACTAGTTAAATGCCGCTGTCAAACGCAGACAGCGGCATTGAACCGGCGCTTCCGGCCGGAAATGAGCGCATCGCCGACCCACGTCACATGATCGGGGTCAGCAATGCTTCTGCAGAGTAACCATAGAGGTCCTTGAGACCTCTATGGTTACTGATCGCCGGTAGCTGTGAGCGCCACCCTGTGGTCGGCGCTCATAGCACACCTGCATTTCTGCTGCATAGCAGCGATCTCATGATCGCTGCTATGTAGCAGAGCCAATCCAGTTGTGCCAGCTTCTAGCCTCCCGGCTATTGAAGCATGGCAAAAGTAAAAAAAAAAAAAAAAAGTGAAAAAAATAAAAAAAAATATATAAAAGTTTAAATCACCCCCCTTTCGCCCCATTCAAAATAAATAAAAAAAAAAAAAAAAAAAAAATCAAACCTACACATATTTGGTATCGCCGCGTTCAGAATCGACCGATCAAAAAAAAAACAAAAAAAAAAAACCAGCATTAACCTGATCGCTAAACGGCGTAGCGAGAACAAAATTAGAAACGCCAGAATTACGTTTTTTTGGTCGCCGTGACATTGCATTAAAATGCAATAACGGGCAATCAAATAGAACGTATCTGCACCGAAATGGTATCATTAAAAACGCCAGCTCGGCACGCAAAAAATAAGCCCTCAACCGACCCCAGATCATGAAAAATGGAGACGCTACGAGTATCGGAAAATGGCGCAATTTTTTTTTTTTTAGCAAAGTTTGGAATTTTTTTTCACCACTTAGATAAAAAATAACCTAGTCATGTTAGGTGTCTATGAACTCGTACTATAAACATAAGGATGAATGACCTCGGGGAGATCAAAACATCCAACATCACGGAGACACCATCACGTGTTTCTCAATGCAGTGATCCAGAACACTGCCCCCATCCCTGATGGGAAATATGCAAATGCATGTAGAAAAGCCGCGGAGATACCATCACGTGTTTCTCAACGCAAGAAATGAATAGCCAGGTCTTTCACCGGGAAGGAACAACCACGGGAAGGGCAGCATCCAATAAAGGAAAACCACCTATGCCAAAACATGGTATCCATCCACAGACAGCTGTTTCGGGGTATTTGCCCCTCATCCTTATGTTTATAGTCTTTTCACTAGGCACTGCTCCTAATAGCCAGTTTCCTAAAAACCCCGAAACAGCTGTCTGTGGATGGATACCATGTTTTGGCATAGGTGGTTTTCCTTTATTGGATGCTGCCCTTCCCATGGTTGTTCCTTCCCGGTGAAAGACCTGGCTATTCATTGCTTGCGTTGAGAAACACGTGATGGTGTCTCCGCGGCTTTTCTACATGCATATGAACTCGTACTGACCTGGAGAATCATAATGGCAGGTCAGTTTTATCATTTAGTGAACCTAGCAAAAAAGCCAAACAAAAAACAAGTGTGGGACTGCACTTTTTTTGCAATTTCACCGCACTTGGAATTTTTTTCCCATTTTCTAGTACACGACATGCTAAAACCAATGATGTTGTTCAAAAGTACAACTTGTTTCGCAGAAAATAAGCCCTCACATGGCCATATTGACGGAAAAATAAAAAAGTTATGGCTCTGGGAAGGTGGGGAGTGAAAAACGAACACGGAAAAATGGAAAATCCCAAGGTCATGAAGGGGTTAAAAGAATGAATCAGATCGGTAAACAGCGTAACAAGAAGAAAAATCAAAACACCAGAATTACGTTTTTTTATTGCCGCAACATTGCAATAGGCAATCAAAAGATTGTATCTACCCAAAAATGGTATCAATAAAAGTGCCAGCTAGAGGTGTAAAAAATAAGCCTTCACCCAGCCCCAGATCCAAAAATTGGAGACACTACGGGTCTCGGAAAATGGTGCCTTTTTTTTGGCAAACTTTCGATTTTTACTTTTCACCACTTAAAAAGAACCTATACATGTTTGGCATCTGCAAACTCAATGACCTGGAGAATCATAATGGCAGAACAGCTTTACCATATAGTGAACACTGTAAGGCTATGTGCACACATTGCAGATTTGGGTGCAGAAATTTCTGCACAAAATTTGCATCTTCCTGGCAGCAAACGCAGGTGCAGATTTGATGCGGATTTCATGCGTTTTTTTACCCCTGTAGATTTCTATAATGGAATGGGTGCAGAAATGCTGCAGATGCGCACAAAAGAAGTGACATGCTACTTCTTTTAATCCCCAGCGTTTTCCGCACCATTAGCACAGCATTTTTTTTCCCCATTGATTCACATTGTACTGTAAATCACTTTGCAGATCTGCAGCGTTTCTGCGCGGAAAAAAATGCTGCGGATCCGCAGTAAATCAGCAACGTGTGCACATAGCCTAAAAAAAAAAAAAAAAAAAAAAAGAAGAACAAACAATTGGAATTGCACTTTTTTTGCAATTCACCACACTCTGAATTTATTTTCCCGTTCACCAATATATGGTAAAACTAAAGGTGTTGCTATAAATTACACCTCGACCCACAAAAAATAAGCCCTCACACGACCATTTTGACCGAAAAATTAAAAAACAAAAAACAAAAAAGTTATGGCTATGGGAAGACAGGGTGCTAAAAACAAACGCAAAATCCCAAGGTCATGAAGGGGTTAAGGCCCATTTAGAAAATACAAATTGGGGAAAGAATGTTTGCACAAATGCTCAATCCATCTCAACAGACCAGAATACAGCTGACCATACAAGCAAGACACTTTGTTGGACATGATGATTCTTAAGCAGGCTTAATAAAATATTATTATCGACAGTACATTGTCCTGTGTAAACAGCAGATGTGCTACAGGTAATATAACATGTGGTAATAATGTTTAACAGCAGACATGGAAAGGAAAAAATATCAGCAATTGCTATATTCACTATTCTTGCTTCATAAAACTGAATGGATGGGCTACAGCAACAAAATGCTGGACAGGTCTTGATAACATCTAGCCTTTTCAACTATGGTGCATCATTGTTTCTAACTGTCAAAATAAAATTGCTATTTTTAACACTTCCTACTTTCGTAGTATGTATACCGAGGTTTAATTCTTAGGAAAGAAAAATACCTGCATAGACATTAGAAATAATATTGTATAATATTCAGCCAAGAATACCCTCAACATTATGTTTGAATATTCCCCTTTTGAGTTGTTCTTATTTACACTAGAAAAATAATAGAAATTCACATTGGCAGCCAAAAAACTATTTAAGATGCAAAAATAATTCTAATTCTATCAGCCAAGCATTAACTTGATAAAGCTCAAAGTGTTCCTCTGCTCTGAAGGAAACTGCTGGAAGATATCATGACTTTAAAGAAGCATTTCATGAACATTATCTTGTGAATGAGGGGCTGAATTTGTAAGTTTACAAATCTTCTAAGAAAGCACGCACAGGCATGGCTGACGATTATTTCATGTACTACAAACCTGACTGACTCAGGCTCATTGTGAAATACTATATATAACACATATTTTCACAGCCAGGAACAATGATCTCTACTGCAGAAAGTGTCTGACACTTGTGCCAAGAAGTCTGACAAGCAGAAAAAATATGCTTTACGGGCAACTTTCGCAAATCCTTGTCTGCCTCCTGAAATGTATTAACCTGTGTACACAGAAAGCAGTTTAGTACAAGTATGTTTAAAAATTGTGCACGGACATGCAGAAATGGCCCACATACTATGAATACCTCGGTCATTATACTTTACTATAAGCATTGGCCAAATCTACTGGGCCCCAAAAATTAGGATTTGTGAGTAAATATTAGGTATCTAGCCAACTGCAAAGTCACACAGCGACAGACCTGCAGCTGTTCAGTTAATTCTATACTAACAGATAAAACTATGGTAGTGATCAAATTAGAAAAAATAACTGCACAAAATGGCACAAGTCATCTAGATGGATTCAAGGAAACATGGAGAACAGTGAAAGACATCAGGGAAGGTTTACCAATGGCTAAATATATACAAATTGTAATTAGACATATAGTATAGCCAAAACTTGTGTTTTCCTACAGAAAGACAATTGCACCATTTAGAAGATAAAAAAGAAAGTCTACATAACTATAAAACCTAAAGCGTACCAGAAAATAAGCCTCCCAAAATACAGAAAACTCATGACAGCCATAGAGCGCTAATACTAGAATGGCAGAGCAATGAATCTGGTGAAACATCTGACATTGTCATAACACAATTTGTCTTGTGAGCCACATCTGCTTGTGCTAGCAACGTGCAGCAAAACATGTGGAAGCAATTTACAGGGCATCTATGTTCATTCCAACAGATTTAGTAATCAACGCTTTGTTTCTTCATTGTGTTCAACCATTTAGTAAAAACTTAAACTAAATCCGGCTCTAGGTGCCGGAGACATGTGAATAGCCGTCCCCAAATAGTGGATGATCATACATCAGCATGGAGATCATTTGGGAGAATGGTTAAATACTTAAAAGATGCTGAAATCTCTAGAGATCAAACAGAAGTTCCTGATATACGCAAAGATAAAATAGGAAGAAAATCAACAGGCAAAGCAAACGGTATAAATTGGTAAATAGATGGCAGAAGCATCTATATCTGTTCTATTGGAAGATGACAAAAGTGGGGTGGCATGATGTGAAATAGAATTAGAAATTACAGATGTCAAAAGTAATACAAAAACCACAAAATTCACAACCAGCAATTACTGATATACTCAACACTAGCAGATCTGATTTTTACCTGATCCACTGAATTGACTACTTCCTAGTGTAGTTGGTCTGGTTTTCCCACTATTAACAGGTGGAGAAAACATCTGCAAAACAGAATAGGATTTTGCTATAAGTTCATTGTTCCAAACCACACAGAGCAGCAGGCTACACGTTAGAAAAGTGACTGCCAGTCGTTTCAGGAGGGTCACGTATGTGTATAAATAAATCGCTACAACCAATAACAATATTACTACAAAGGGCAACAAATATTGATATTGTGGTGTAAAAATTAAACTCTGTACAACCAAAAGTGCTGAGAAAGCAGTCAGAGCTCTCAGTGGGGAGAACAGATGTGGAAAGATAGCTTTGGCTGCCTACTTTAGAAAAGGCAACAAGTGCAGGTTAAGCTTCATTTCCACCTACTTAAAAATAATCTCTTACAGTTTGGGATTTTTGGTGGAAAAAAGTACGGTAATAGGGTTTTAAGTAGCTGTAATTGGATTGTTGGTTTTGGGGTCAATGACTAGTCTCTGAGATGTAAGCCAATTGACCCCCGTAGTCTTTTAAGCGTTTACATCTTAAGAGTCTAGACATGACATCAAAGGGGACGGCGTCCGTTCGCCTTCGTACCCCCTAATGCCCCAGAAGGATACCGTACCGCACTGAAATCCAGGAGGTCACTCAGCTCCTTGTCTGTGCCTATAGCGGCCATCCGCTGCTGAGGATTCATCTCCAACCACTCAGATCACCTCCTAGAGAAAGAGAGACACCAATTATTACCATCACAGCCCCCCGAACACCAGGGCACGGGAAGGAGACAAAAAGTAACAGTCCATACAAGTTTCACTAAAGAGAGCAGCCGAGATGTCACATTACAAGGGATAAAATATAGGAAGAAAGAAGAGACAATAAGATGGGGGGAGAGACCGCCGGCCGCAGGGGCACAATAGAGCGCAACTTGGGCAAGTTACTCTGTGGGGGCCAGGAGCCACAGACAGGGGCAGTGCTGGGGGATAAGGGGGACACCTGCCCCATGGGAAGGGGAAGAGCCCCCAATATGAGGCTCCAGTACTGCATGCCCTCGCACAGCCCCAGTGCTGCCCACCCCCAGCTGTAGCCCCCTCTCTCCATACCCCTCTCTCCATACTCACCTTTTTTCCGTTTAAACATCCAACAATTGGGCTGAAGTTTCTGGGAGTCCCCGTCCACCTTCCTCCCGGGGTCTTGGCAGCAGCCTAATTCCAGCACCCGGCCGCAGTGGCTTCCACACTCCCGCTTTCTGTGGGTTTGAGGGTCTTTCACAGAACGGAAAGGTTTTGTTTTCACCCGATAGGAACTTGTGGGTCTCCCTCAGGCGGACATTTTTTTTTCGTTCGTCGAGCCTCAGCACCACGTTAGAACCAAGATGAATATGCCTCCGCCACAGCAGAGTAACAGAACCGGCGCTACTTCTCTGTTAACCCTTCCGCCGACTGAATGCAGCGCTGTAATGAGAACAGAGATCCGGCTCCAGAGAAGGGGCGGAGGGATACAGCGGGACGGAAGCTCCAGGGACGTATAACTATGAGGGCGCAGCTCGGTTCTCTGACACGGCAGCTCCTGGGCCCTGGCGGGATTGTGTTCGCCTCACAACCGGCTGAGGACGGCGCTAATTGGAGAGGTGTCTGCGTCCTTCTCAGAAGGGGCCGCTCACCACAACTGCAGCTGCACATGCCGCGGCCCTTTGGGGGCGGTGGAGATGTGCTTGTGGCAGTCGGATCGATGCTGTCAGAAATTGTTGATAAATGCGCTGTCAGAGCGCCATTCGGCTTCATTAGCGCCAATATAGTCTTCCCCCCACCTCACATCCAGTCCTGTCAGTGCAACAGTGTCTGTGACTTTTAAAGGCGCAGTGCTTGTTTCACATGGACCCTATTGTATGTACGTTATTATATAAGTGTATGCGCGGCCGAGGAGACGGATTGCGCGCTCCCGGGGCATTGGGAGACGGAGTGCGCGCTCCCGGGGCATTGGGAGACGGAGTGCGCGCGCCCGGGGCCTTGGGAGATGGAGTGCGCGTGCACAGGGGTGTAGTTGATGGAGGGCGCGCTCCCGTGTCCCGGTACTAGCTGCTGCGGCTCCACTGCACACCAGCCCAGAGTGTAATGCACGGAGCCTCCAGCAGGGGCTGTTGTCCTGGGACCATGAATAGTGAGCCCTCCAGCACATGGCACTGCTGCCCAATTGTGGGAACCTCTAGGAGATTATCATTTAAATGGAAAAATGTCCGTTTCTCTTAAAAGTAGCGCCTATGAAAGAAAGATAAGATATATGGACATATATTGGAAATGTTTATGATAACCTCACGCCGTTCTATATATATATTCACCCACTAGTGAGGCCCGTTAGCGGTCCCACACGGTACCACTTTCATAGACTCGCAGTGTCCAAACAGTATATGGCCCCCCACAGCCCTATCACACACACGGTAGGAAGGCCCCCACACAAAGTATAATGTGCTCACAATACATCCTCCTACTACACACAGTACGATACCCCCACAAGTGTCCAAACAGTATATAGCCCACACACACACACTATTATGTACCCACAGTACATCTTCCGACACATAGTATAATACCCCCTACAAATGTCCAAACTGTGATTCCCCCACAGCCCCTCACACAGTATAATGTACCCATAATGAGTCCTACACAAAGTATACCATCCACAAATGTCCAAACATATGAGGCCCAACATGCACTATGATTTGCTGCACAGTATGATACCATTACTGTCCCCTCCACACACAGTATATGAGACCCCACAGCCCTCTCACAGACACTATGATTCCCTGCACAATATGATACCCACAAAGTACTCCACACACAGTATATGAGACCCCCACAGCCCTCCCACAGACACTGATTCCCTGCACAGTATGATACCCCCACAGTACCCCACACACAGTATATGAGATCCCACAGACACTATGATACCCCCACAGTACCCCACACACAGTATGACATCCCACAGCGATCTCACATACACTCTGATTCCCTGCACAGTATAATGCCTCTGCTTTCCACCATAGAATATGATGCCCTTAACAGACGCCCTCACATACACAGTCTGATGGTCCCCAAATATTGTCCCATATAATCTCTGATGCCCTCCAAAGATCCCCCAGAGTGTACGCACACACTTTTCCAGTGTGCCATGCTCCCCATCTCTAGTGCCAGTCACATGATGTGAGAATGTCACGTAACCTAAGGATCCTGGCAGGGCCTTTAGTCCCTATATTGACTGAATGATGGCGCGTGGATCTGATGAGTCCCTGCTCCGCTATTATATTTGTGTTCTGATCACAAAGATATAGCTAAGGTTGGGACATACCCCGACCTCCAAGGACAGCTCTCCAAATTTGGAACAGTCCCGCTGGATCTGTTCACATCTGCATTAATCCATTCCCTCATTGGAGTAGTGAAACTAAATTGACACCAGTGGCTCAGTCATAAGACTGCAGACATGTCTGTTGAGTATCTGTTATGGTGTCCAATCATTTCAGTGAAAAAAATAGCACAGTATATTTTATCGGACTTCTTGTAATAGACCAGATGTGTACTTAGTAGTGATGAGCAAGTATACTCTTTGCTCGGGTTTTCCCGAGTATTTGTGAGTGCTCGGAGATTTAGGTTTTTTTATGCAGCTGCATGATTTACAGCTGCTACACAGCTTGAATACATGTGGGGATTCCCTAGCAACCAGGCAACAGCCACATGTACTCAGGCTGGCTAGCAACCGTAAATCATGCAGCTGCGTCAACAAAATCTAAATCTCCGAGCAGTCACAAATGCTCGGAGACCACCCGAGCAACGAGTATACTCGCTCATACCTAGTACACTGTGTTCCAAATTATTATGCAAATTGGATTTAAATGTCATAAAGATTTAATTGTTTTGTTTTTCAAATAAACTTGTGGATGGTATTGTGTCTCAGGGCTCAATGGATCACTGAAATCAATCTTAAACACATGATAATTAGTTTTCCAGGTGATTCTAATTAAAGGAAAACTACTTAAAAATGATGTTCCACATTATTAAGCAGGCCACAGGTTTCAAGCAATATGGGAAATAAAAAGTATCTCTCTGCTGTTGAAAAGCGTTAAATAGTTGCAATGCCTTGGACAAGGTATGAAAACATTAGATATTTCCCGAAAACTTAAGAGTGATCATCGTAATGTGAAGAGATTTGTGCCTGAAACAGAGCACAGACAGAGTTCATGCAGATAAAGGCATAATGAGGAAGGTTTCTGCCAGACAAATTCATTGGATTAAGAGAGCAGCTGCCAAAATACCATTATGAAGCAGCAAACAGTTATTTGGAGCTGCTGGTGCCTCTGGAGTCCCTCGAACCTCAAGGTGTAGGATCCTTCAAAGGCTTGTTGTGGTGCATAAACCTACTATTCGGCCACCCCTAAACAGTGTTCACAAGCAGAAACGGTTTCAGTGGACCCAGACATACATGAAGACTAATTTCCAAACAGTCTTGTTTACTGATGACTGTCGAGCAACCCTGGATGGTCCAGATGGATGGAGTAGTGGATGGTTGGTGGATGGCCACCATGTCCCAACAAGGCTGCGACGTCAGCAAGGAGGTGGAGGAGTCATGTTTTGGGCTTGAATCATGGGGAAACAGTTGGTAGGGCCCTCTAAGGTTACTTAAGGTGTGAAAATGACCTCTGCAAAGTGTATAGAGTTTCTGACAACTTTCTGCCGTGGTATAAAAAGCAGAAACGTGCCTTCAGGAGCAAAATCATCTCCATGCCTGACAATGCACCATCTCATGCTGAGTCATTGGCTGTTATTGGCATAAAATTGGCATTCCCCTGACCGCAACCCTATATACAACCTTTGGAGTATCATCAAGTAAAAGATCTATGAGGGTGGGAGGCAGTTCACATCAAAACAGCAGCTCTGGGAGACTATTCTAACTTTATGCAAAGAAATACAAGCAGAAACTCTCCAAAAACTCACAAGTTCAATGGATGCAAGAATTGTGAAGGTGATATCAAAGAAGGGTTCCTATGTTAACATGTAACTTGGCCTGTTAGGATGTTTTGGAGTTAAATAGCTTTTTTGTTCAGTGAATGTGACCTCCTAATGCTGCAAATTCCACAAATGAGCATTTTCAGTTCTTTAAAACATTAAATGTTTAGAAATTCTACTGTGCCTAATAATTTGGAACAGTGCATTTTGAGTTTTTATTCATTTTGGAGATTATACTGTTATCATTGGGAGGTTTCTTCAATAAAATTCGATGTATAATCTAACGTGTGATGACTTTTCTTAGACTGACTGTCATTTGCACCGACCATTTAGGAAAATCCGAGAAAAATGTCATTTGCATAATAATTTGGAACATGGTGTACTTAGCCTAAGTTGTGCTTTAAAAAAAATCAAGTTGTCAACCATATTAGTAATTTCATAATACATTAAGGCTATGTGCACATGTTCAGGATTTTTCGTGTTTTTTTCACATTTTTTCGTCCGTTTTCCGTGGAAAAAACACTAAAAAATGCTTACATTAAGCATCCCATAATTTTAATGCATTCCACAATTTTTGTGCACATGCTGCGTTTTTTTTCCCTGAAAAAAAAGCATCGCTGAAAAAAACGCAGCATGTTCATTAATTTTGCGGATTTTTCACGTTTTTGCCGGAATATTATTGCATTGGGAAGCTCTGGAAAAAAACGCGAAAAATCCTAAAAAAAAACGCGATAAGAACAAGAGCGGATTTCCTGCAGAAAAAGTCCGGTTTTGTTCAGGAAAATTCCGCTGACATTCCTGAACGTGTGCACATAGCCTAAAGGGGTATTGTATGGAAGCAAAACTTCTTACTGGAGTTGTAGACTTCTCTTTTATGAAAAAAAAATTGGCCAATGGGCTCCTTTTTTTTTACACTAAAAATTGGTCAATGGTAGGATTATTAATTCAAAAATGAATGGACCACCGCAACAATACTGCCTCTTTTGGTGGACTATAGCACTTGACTCCTGCAGCCACGGACTCATAAAACACAGGTCATACTAAGACTCTCGCTACTTGCGGTGGATACCGCGTAGTCCCTGCGCTTCCTCCTCCCCGCTTGCCGGACCAGTTTGCCATTTAATACTGGCCTACACATACACATATGTATGTATATATTCCTATCCTACCCACTACAATCTTGATGCATACCAATTAATATCTACTGGGGTTCCAACATCCATACCGCTATTTTTTAGCACGCTGATGAAGGTCAATTGTAGACCGAAACGTTCTGTATGTATATTAAACAAACCCCTTTGCATCACAGTTTTGGAGTGTGCCAGTTGTTTATATTTCACATTAAGGTTTGGGAACCTATTCCTGTGCACCTCCCCTTAGTAAGGCTGTGCTGAACAGTTTCTATACCATACTAAGACAAATGACACAGGAAAAACTGTGCAGCAGATTGAATAAGTCTTTATTGACTTACAACCAACATCTGACCACAACATTTTTTGCCTTTAAAAAAATGTAATTTTACTAAGAAATGCTGGAATGAAGGCTCTCTATGGTTTCACACATCATATTTATCATTTTTACGGCATGTTTTATTTCTTTCTTAGATGTTGCCAGGTGTTACCTGGCACCACCAAGTAGTCTGTGGTACCTTATTGAGCAGAATTAGGTATGCTGACACCACCCCTATTTACAGCATGTGCCCTCATAAGTCCCCCTATATACAGTATGAGCCCCCATACAGTCCCCCTAGATACAGTATGCGCCCCCACACAGTCTCCTATATCAAGTGCAATCCCTGCATAGCCCTCTATATACAGTATGATCCCCATAAAGCCCCTAAGTACAATATGAGCCCCCACATTGCCCCTATATACAGTATGAGCCCCCACACAACCCCCTATAAACAGTATGATCCCTCGCATAACCCCTATATAAAATAGCCCCCACATTGCCCACTTTATACAATATGAGCCACCACACAGGCCGCCTATATACAGTATGAGCTCACACATAGCCTCCCTATACACAGTATGAGCTCCCACATACACCCTCTATATACAGTGTGCATACATTATGAACCCGCACATTGACTCACTATAAACAGACATATCCCACATACATGCACATATATAAAAAAAATTACCCACCTCGCTCTTGTTCTTCTGGCGCTCTGCTACAGTCTTTGCTTTGAGAACCGATGCTCCGTACAGCCGGCGCAATGTAGTGATCGCATCGTGACTGCTGCCTCAGTTTGACCTGCTGAATGGTGGAAAAAGCTGGCTGGCCTGGTCCATTGGCACATTACCCATGTCTGATGTATGGGTATCCAGGTCTTAGAAATGTAAATCCATGGACACCTTTATGTCTTATTTCTGTTGCTGCATTCCAATTAGCATTTTCATTGAGGTGCAAACAAGGCATAAAGAGCTGTCAGAGGTAGGAGACCTCTGGGATTTTTTTGACATACAAGAAAAACAGTCCTAGGTTCATCTGTGATTTTGATCATTGTATCATCCAAGTTTCTATTTTCAGCAGTTTTTCTTGGGTGAAAAAAATAGTTTCTCTACTTTTTCCTGTCTAGCAGTCCATGAAAAAAGGACAGCACTGATGGCATCTGAGTGCTGTTTAATTTTTTCACAAATACATAGACTTGCATTGCCAATGTTCATCAGACACTCGGATCAATATCGGGCATGTCTTTGTGATTTTGCATAGATCACTAAATTGAAAATGAGAATAACCCCATAGGCTGTACTAGGTACAGAGAAAAACATGGATAGAACTTGTAAGCAAAAAAAACAGACGTGTGAATCAGTTCTTTTATAACTGTAATTTGTCTGGAAACATCTTTTTGTTATTTAGGCTCTACCCTATTAGAAAGAAAAATAAAGTCAACAATTGAGCATACATACACAGATTTAATCCCATGTACACATGTAATTTCATATTACTCTAGCTAGAGGCTTAAATTAGATGTGGTATCACAGTGTGATCTAACAAGATTATATTAGTGTGATAATCGAGTGCAATTCATTGCCGTGGAGTCCTATCTTAATAGTTGTCAGTGCAATCGATTTGCGCAGTACTTGGTATAGTCACTTAAGTAGAGAGATTTTGCAGTGCATAGAATGAAATGAGATACGTTGCAGAACACATTGTTATGGGATTTATTATGATCTGTTTATGATGATAATATTATGTTATTTTCATGTTTTTTTTTTATTTTGGGTCTGAAACTGCGTAGTGTGCTGCATGACCAAAATGCAATATATTTTACTTTCTACTTTCAAAAGGTTTATTGTATGATCAGTGAACAAATTATATTCTCTATCTCCTTGGGCTTTTACTTGCTTTGAATGTGCTGTTCATAAGAAAGAGTAGATTTAAAGTATCTCAGCAGCTGTTTTGCCAGTGGCATTTCTACTATGCCATTCAGATGCTATGTGATTCATTTGCTGGAGATTTTATATTGTGAGGTACTGGTAAGAATTGTTGACTAGTAACTCAGCAATTAGAACAATCTGCTAAAAAAGACTTCACATTATGGAGACTTACTGCAAGGCAATGACTTGTCATTGGAGGAAGAGCAAATCTATTTGAAATGTCTTTCCAGCGACCTTAGTTTTCTATTCTAAATATGCTTACTTTTTTTTATAAAATTGCTACTAGTCTGTGTGTTTATCTGAAAGATGGAGGCCTCATAGGGGACATGGAGCAGTGGATTTGAGGAAGATTTGATTAGTTTAACCTGTAATATACCCATATTTGGGTTTTACAAGAGAGCCCCGAGAACACGAGTGTTGACACCACAGGAATGACACTGGCACGGGAGGTGACTATCAGCTTTTTTATTTTACCAGGACCAAGCGTGGGGAATGAGAAGGCGTTGTTCTAGTAGTGGACAACCCCTATAAGCCCAGTTCTTTGTAGTGAACCTTGCACTAGTAGAAGCCATATTTTTAGTCCGCTGGACAGTTTTAGTGAAAGTCTTCTAGATATTCATATAGAAGATACTCCGATCACTATGGATAGGCTGCATGGTCTAGAGCACACTTACCATAATAGTTTGTAGATTGTAAGCTCTCACGAGCAGGGTCGTCTTATTTTGTCTTATTTTTGCTTTATTACTGTATTGTTAACGTTGTTACCTATGACTGTTGTGTTTGAAACTGTTAAACTGTAAAGCGCTGCGGAATATGTTGGCGCTATATAAATAAAGATTATTATTATTATTATTTTGCTGGATAGCTCCCTCTACATTGACAATAGCAGAATCAGTGCCCTGGACCATGCGGATCCACCAATGGTGCTCTGAGGAGCTCATCTGAAATTATTCAGCTGATTTAAAGGCTGAAGGTATGGATTATTTTAGTGTAAAGTAGCAACAAGGACCAATACTTACTTTCATACAGATTTGTAGATGCCAGACTCCCTTTAAACTTCAAACTTCATATTGCCTACTAAATTCCGCTAAATTCAATCACTGACAGATTTAAGCGCTGCAATTTGGGTGCCCATTAGCTTTCCCCGCAACACTATCACCGGGTGACAATTAGTTGCTATAACAGTTGGGGGACGGCCCATGCCTATTATGTCATTTATTCTGTGACGCCTCGCTTTTGATTCACACAATTGCAGGGTCAAGTCCCCAAACTTGGGGAACAAACTTGGGGAACAAAAAAAAGTAAAACATAGAAAGAAAAGTTTTTAAAAATATAGATTCAAATCATCCCCCTTTTCCACAGATAACTAGAAAGAAATGTGGAAAACACAAAATCTAAACATATTTGGTATCGCAGCATCCAGAAAAGTCCAGTCTATCAAAATATAAAATGAATGAGACTGATCAGTAAACACCATAATGCGAAATTATCAACATATCACAATTATATTTTTTTGGTTGCCAAAATCAATCACTCTAAAAAATGTAATTAATAGTGATCAAAGCATAGCATGTACCCCAAAATTGTATAAATAAAAATAACAGGTCACTGCACAAAAACAATCCCTCACACAGCTCCATCCGTGTTACTATAGTAAAGTTACAAGTTTTGGAAAATGATGATACAACCCGATTTTTTTTTAACCCCATTACGACCGACCTTGGACGTATCCATACGTCCAGGTCGGCTGGTGCTTACAGACGTTTAACGTATGGATACGTCATGGCGATTTTGCGCACACAGTGGCTGTGCACGTGCAATCGCTGCCGGATGTCAGCTGATCTAACAGCTGACACCCGGCACTCAATGCTGGAGCGGTTCCTGACCTGCTCCCTACACTTTGACCCCATAAATACTGTGATCAGAGGGAGGGCGCCTCTTCTGCTCTCTGATCGACACCCCTGCGACGTCATCCCAAGGGGCCAATCATTGCCATGGTACCCGATGTCGTCATGACGACACCCGGGTCACCAGAGCTAGCAAACTTGCTAGATCATGCTCAGAGCATGATGTAGTAAGTTTATCAGTGCAGCGCTGTAGAAAGTTTGTCATTGCAGCGCTGACAGTTTTGTAATGCATAGCAAAGCTCCTGCTTTCTATGCTTTACAAGCAATCAGACTGCAAAAAAGTGAAAGTCCCATAGTGGGACAAAGTAAAAAGATTAAAAAAAAGTGATGCTTTATCACCATACTGCTGAACAAAAAACAAGCAGCCCTTACATCTCCATAAGCAAAAATATAAAAAGTTGTACCTCTCAGAATAAAATGATGCAGAAATAATATTTTTTTCTACAAAATAGTTTTTATTGTGTAAAAGCACCAAAATATTAAAAAAGATCTAAATGTGGTATTGCTGTAATCTTACTGACCAGAAGATAAAACTGCCTTATCAATTTTACCACACGTGGAACGACATAAAAAAAAATCCTGAGTTGCTGGTTTTTGTTCACTCTGCCTCGCAAAAATTGGAATAGAAAGCAAACAAAAAATGTAATGTGTCTGAAAATGGTACCAATAAAAACGTCAACTCGTCCATTAAAAAACAAGCTCTCACATGACTGTCGGACGAAATATAGAAAAGTTATAGCTCTCAAAATATGGCGATGAAAAAATAGTTCTGCTGATGATTTGTTCATTCTGCCTACCAAAGGTTGCAGTAAAGCTCGGCGCACATTTATCATGCTCTAAATGCTTGCATCTGGGTTTTTGTGTAAATCTCTGAAATATGTGATTCAGATGGAACCTCAGGAGGAAGATTCCCTATAATGAGGCAGATAGAGACACTGTGGACACCGTCTGGCCTATGATACAGCGCTGTCACGACTCAGCTGTTGGGTGACCCGGGACCAGGGGCTCCTTCCCTGTCCCTAACACTAGGGGGCGCCCTAGCTCACCCTATTCCCCGGGATACTTCTGAAGGTGAAGATGCCGGGGCCGCCACCCTGGCCTTATCTCCTGAGTTAGCGTTCCGTCTGTTCTCTTCCCTCACCCAGGGAAGAGGGGCGCTACTGTACAATGCAGTACACTAACCTGACAAGGTTACACAATAAAAGGTAAACTGAAAACACATATTCACTCACATATAACAGATGATCGCAGCGGGGAGTGAAGAATGGGTAAAAAAACTAAGTTGGGGAAAGAAGGGAATTGCCACACTTACTGTTATGACCCCAATGGCGAGGGTCTCAGAGGAACAAGTAAGTCTGCGATGTACAAAAATCCAGCTCATAGGGCAGTGGTAACTAGGTTGACCATATAACTACTCCTAACGCCAACACTAGAAGTAGCCGGGGAACATGCCTACGTTGGTCGCTAGATGTCTCGCGCCAGCCGGAGGACTAACTACCCCTAGAAGAGGAAAACAAAGACCTCTCTTGCCTCCAGAGAATAGACCCCAAAAGTCGGATACAAGCCCCCCACAAATAATAACGGTGAGGTAAGAGGAAATGACAAACACAGAGATGAACTAGGTTTAGCAAAGAGAGGCCCACTTACTAATAGCAGAATGTAGTAAGATAACTTATATGGTCAACAAAAACCCTAACAAAATTCCACACTGGAGATACAAGAACCCCCGAACCGTCTAACGGCCCGGGGGGAGAACTCCAGCCTCCCTAGAGCTTCCAGTAAGGTTAGGATACAGATTATTTACAAGCTGGACAAAAATGCAAACAAAAACAAATAGCAAAAAGCAAGAAAGCAGACTTAGCTTAATTTAGCAGGAACCAGGATCAGAAGACAAGAGCACAACAGATTAGCTCTGATTACAACGTTGCCAGGCATTGAACTGAAGGTCCAGGGAGCTTATATAGCAACACCCCTGACCTAACGACCCAGGTGAGCATACAAGGGATGAATGACATACCCAGAGTAAAATCATTAGTAACCACTAGAGGGAGCCAAAAGGTAAATTCACAACAGTACCCCCCCTTAGTGAGGGGTCACCGAACCCTCACCAAGACCACCAGGGCGATCAGGATGAGCGGCGTGAAAGGCACGAACTAAATCGGCCGCATGCACATCAGAGGCGACCACCCAGGAATTATCCTCCTGACCATAGCCCTTCCACTTGACCAGGTACTGAAGCCTCCGCCTGGAGAGACGAGAATCTAAGATCTTCTCCACCACGTACTCCAACTCGCCCTCAACCAACACCGGAGCAGGAGGCTCAGCAGAAGGAACCACAGGCACAACGTACCGCCGCAACAAGGACCTATGAAATACGTTGTGAATGGCAAACGACACCGGAAGATCCAGGCGAAAGGATACAGGATTAATGATTTCCAATATCTTGTAAGGACCAATGAAGCGAGGCTTAAATTTGGGAGAGGAGACCTTCATAGGAACAAATCGAGAAGACAGCCATACCAAATCCCCAACGCGAAGTCGGGGACCCACACCGCGGCGGCGGTTGGCAAAACGCTGAGCCTTCTCCTGTGACAACTTCAAGTTGTCCACCACATGACTCCAGATCCGCTGCAACCTATCCACCACGGAATCCACCCCAGGACAGTCAGAAGGCTCCACATGTCCCGAGGAAAAACGAGGATGGAAACCAGAGTTGCAGAAAAATGGCGAAACCAAGGTGGCGGAACTAGCCCGATTATTAAGGGCAAATTCAGCCAACGGCAAGAAGGTCACCCAATCATCCTGATCAGAAGAGACAAAACACCTCAAATAAGCCTCCAGAGTCTGATTAGTTCGCTCCGTTTGTCCGTTAGTCTGGGGATGGAAAGCGGACGAAAACGACAAATCAATGCCCATCCTACCACAAAAGGATCGCCAGAACCTGGAAACAAACTGGGATCCTCTGTCCGACACAATATTCTCAGGAATGCCGTGCAAACGAACCACGTTCTGGAAGAACACAGGAACCAGATCAGAAGAGGAAGGCAGCTTAGGCAAAGGAACCAGATGGACCATCTTGGAGAAACGATCACATATCACCCAGATGACAGACATGCCTTGAGACACCGGAAGATCCGAAATGAAATCCATAGAGATGTGTGTCCAAGGTCTCTTCGGGACAGGCAAGGGCAAGAGCAACCCGCTGGCACGAGAGCAACAAGGCTTAGCTCGGGCACAAGTACCACAGGACTGCACAAATGACCGCACATCCCTTGACAAGGAAGGCCACCAAAAGGACCTGGCCACCAGATCTCTGGTGCCAAAAATTCCCGGGTGCCCTGCCAACACCGAGGAATGAACCTCGGAAATGACTCTGCTGGTCCATCTAGCAGGCACAAACAATCTGTCAGGTGGACAAGAGTCAGGCCTACCAGCCTGAAATCTCTGCAACACACGTCGCAGATCTGGAGAAATAGCAGACACGATAACTCCTTCCTTAAGAATACCCACAGGTTCAGCGACTCCAGGAGCATCAGGCACAAAGCTCCTAGACAGAGCATCGGCCTTCACATTCTTAGAACCTGGTAAATACGAGACCACAAAGTCAAAACGGGAGAAAAACAATGACCAGCGGGCCTGTCTAGGATTCAGGCGTTTAGCAGACTCGAGATACATCAGATTTTTGTGATCAGTCAAGACCACCACACGATGCTTAGCACCCTCGAGCCAATGACGCCACTCCTCAAATGCCCACTTCATGGCCAACAACTCCCGATTGCCCACATCATAATTTCGCTCTGCCGGCGAAAACTTCCTAGAGAAAAAGGCACAAGGCCTCATAGTAGAGCAACCAGGGCCTCTCTGCGACAAAACGGCCCCTGCCCCAATCTCCGAAGCATCCACCTCAACCTGAAAGGGAAGTGAGACGTCAGGCTGGCACAAAACAGGCGCCGAAGTAAATCGGCGTTTCAACTCCTGGAAAGCCTCCACGGCAGCAGGAGCCCAGTTAGCTACATCAGAGCCTTTCTTGGTCATATCCGTCAGCGGTTTAACAACGCTAGAGAAATTTGCGATAAAACGACGGTAGAAGTTAGCAAAACCCAAGAACTTCTGAAGACTCTTAACTGACGAGGGTTGAGTCCAATCATGAATAGCTCGGACCTTGACTGGATCCATCTCCACAGCAGAAGGGGAAAAAATGAACCCCAAAAAGGGAACCTTCTGTACACCAAAGAGACACTTTGAGCCTTTTACAAACAAAGAATTTTCACGCAGAATCTCAAAAACCATCCTGACCTGCTCCACATGCGAGTCCCAATCATCAGAAAAAACCAGAATATCATCCAGATAAACAATCAAAAATTTATCCAGATACTTCCGGAAAATGTCATGCATGAAGGACTGAAAAACTGAAGGGGCATTAGAGAGCCCAAATGGCATCACCAAGTACTCAAAATGACCTTCGGGCGTATTGAATGCGGTTTTCCATTCATCGCCCTGCCTAATGCGCACAAGGTTGTACGCACCACGAAGGTCTATCTTGGTGAACCACTTGGCACCTTTAATCCGGGCAAACAAATCTGACAACAGCGGCAAAGGATACTGAAATTTGACAGTGATCTTATTTAAAAGCCGATAGTCAATACAAGGCCTCAAAGATCCGTCCTTTTTGGCCACAAAAAAGAATCCCGCACCAAGAGGGGAAGAAGAAGGACGGATATGCCCCTTCTCAAGAGACTCCTTGATATATGAACGCATCGCGGTATGTTCAGGTACCGACAGATTAAACAGTCTCCCCTTAGGAAACTTACTGCCAGGAATCAAATCTATTGCACAGTCACATTCCCTATGAGGAGGCAGTGCACTGGACTTAGACTCGCTGAAGACATCCTGATAATCAGACAAATACGCCGGAACTTCCGAAGGCGTAGAAGAAGCAATAGACAAGGGCAGGGAATCTCCATGAATTCCATGGCAGCCCCAACTTGACACTGACATAGCCTTCCAGTCCAAGACTGGATTATGGGTCTGTAACCATGGCAAACCCAAAACAACCAAATCATGCATTTTATGCAGAACAAGAAAACGTATTACCTCCCGATGTTCGGGAGTCATGCACATGGTAACCTGTGTCCAAAACTGCGGTTTATTTTTTGCCAATGGCGTAGAATCAATACCCCTAAGAGGGATAGGATTTTCCAATGGCTCAAGAACAAATCCGCAGCGCTTGGCAAATGACAGATCCATAAGGCTCAGGGCAGCACCTGAGTCCACAAACGCCATGACAGGATACGATGACAGTGAGCAAATCAAAGTTACAGATAGAATAAACTTAGGTTGCAAATTACCAATGGCGACCGGACTAACAACCTTAGTAAGACGTTTAGAGCATGCTGAGATAACATGTGTAGAATCACCACAGTAGTAACACAAGCCATTCTGGCGTCTATGAATTTTCCGCTCATTTCTAGTCAGGATTCTATCACATTGCATTAAATCAGGTGCCTGTTCAGACAACACCATGAGGGAATTTGCGGTCTTGCGCTCCCGCAACCGCCGGTCGATTTGAATAGCCAGGGCCATAGAATCATTCAGACCTGTGGGAATGGGAAAACCCACCATCACATTCTTAATGGCTTCAGAAAGGCCATTTCTAAAATTTGCAGCCAATGCACACTCGTTCCACTGGGTCAGCACGGACCATTTCCGAAATTTTTGGCAATACACTTCAGCCTCGTCCTGGCCCTGAGACATCGCCAGCAAGGCTTTTTCTGCCTGAATCTCAAGATTGGGTTCCTCATAAAGCAAACCAAGCGCCAGAAAAAACGCATCAATGTCAGCCAATGCCGGATCTCCTGGCGCCAGCGAGAAAGCCCAATCCTGAGGGTCGCCCCGTAAAAAAGAAATAACAATTTTTACTTGCTGAGCGGAGTCTCCAGATGAACAGGGTTTCAGGGACAAAAACAATTTACAATTATTCCTGAAATTTCTAAATTTAAATCGGTCTCCGGAAAACGGTTCAGGAATCGGTATCTTAGGTTCTGACACAGGATTTCTGATAACATACTCTTGTATGCCCTGCACACAAGCCGCAAGCTGATCCACACTTGTAATCAAGGTCTGGACATTCATGTCTGCAGCAAACACAAGCCACTCAGGGGTAAAGGGGAAAAGAAAAAAAAAAAATGAGAGAGAGAGATAAAAAAACTCAGAACTTTCTTTCTTATAATCCCGCTTCTGCAATGCATTTAACATTTAATATGGGCCTGGCAAACTGTTATGACCCCAATGGCGAGGGTCTCAGAGGAACAAGTAAGTCTGCGATGTACAAAAATCCAGCTCATAGGGCAGTGGTAACTAGGTTGACCATATAACTACTCCTAACGCCAACACTAGAAGTAGCCGGGGAACATGCCTACGTTGGTCGCTAGATGTCTCGCGCCAGCCGGAGGACTAACTACCCCTAGAAGAGGAAAACAAAGACCTCTCTTGCCTCCAGAGAATAGACCCCAAAAGTCGGATACAAGCCCCCCACAAATAATAACGGTGAGGTAAGAGGAAATGACAAACACAGAGATGAACTAGGTTTAGCAAAGAGAGGCCCACTTACTAATAGCAGAATGTAGTAAGATAACTTATATGGTCAACAAAAACCCTAACAAAATTCCACACTGGAGATACAAGAACCCCCGAACCGTCTAACGGCCCGGGGGGAGAACTCCAGCCTCCCTAGAGCTTCCAGCAAGGTTAGGATACAGATTATGTACAAGCTGGACAAAAATGCAAACAAAAACAAATAGCAAAAAGCAAGAAAGCAGACTTAGCTTAATTTAGCAGGAACCAGGATCAGAAGACAAGAGCACAACAGATTAGCTCTGATTACAACGTTGCCAGGCATTGAACTGAAGGTCCAGGGAGCTTATATAGCAACACCCCTGACCTAACGACCCAGGTGAGCATACAAGGGATGAATGACATACCCAGAGTAAAATCACTAGTAACCACTAGAGGGAGCCAAAAGGTAAATTCACAACAACTTACAAACCACTCAACAGTCACAGATAACTCCCCCAAAACTCCTCATGGACACCTCTCCTCCTAAGCCTTGCAACAAATGCTAGCTCTGACATGGGTTTGAGTCAAGACCCAGTTTATAATGGGTATGGAAGTGGCTGACTGATCTCAGCTGAGAGATCAGAGTTTCCATCACGGCCAATTAGCCCCTGTTCTGCCAAAAGAAATAAACACTATTTAAACAAATGAAAAGTGATTCTCAGCACAGGAGAAGGAGCAATCAGGCGCTACAGTCTTCTTGCTCCTCTCTGTTGCGGTAACCCCGTGATGGCGGTGTCCATCTTTTCAGGCGTGCATAAAAGCGCGGCCCGCCACAGTTTTGTGCCTTTCTGAAAAAAAGGACATCAGTGAACAGAGGTAATTCTGTTGCCTCATTATAATGAATGGATCCTTAGAGGGTTTCATCTGAATCACGTCACTTGGAGATTTAGATGGAAACCCCCAAAGTAAGTGCTCGGTTAGAGCACAGAATAAATGTGATCCAAAATGTTATATAAAATGTTCCAAATAAAGGCTGCAACTCAATCCACAAAAAAAGTCCCCACTCAGGTCTGTCACCTGTCAATGGAAATATAGGGGGCTTCCATGTTACTGGTAGCACAAAAGCTCTGGAAAAGCGCAATGGTTCTAATGCCCTCAAAAGAAACATGAAATTGATCCTTGCCCCACCCAAAAAGAAAATTCAGCAAATTCTGCGCTCCCAAATCCAATTGCCCCCTTCCCTTATAAGCACCACAGTGTGCCTAAACCATATTTAGCGTCCACATGTTTGGCATTTCTGTAGCAATATCAGCCTGCCTAATTTACAGGTGCTTGTCTCCAGAAGCATGAGCAGGGCACAGTGTACTGCTGCTCACTACAACGTACTGGTCAATATAACTTACTGGTCACTACAACAGCAGTTTTTAATTTTCACTCAGCAACATCCACTGCTGCTTGTTTCTAGAAAAACCCATGGAGTCAAAATCGTCACTATGCCTGTAGTTAAATTCCCAAAGGAGTATACTTTCCAAAATGGGGTAACTTGAGGGGAGATTCTGCTCTTCTAGCACTTATGGCCTCCGTATATGGAGTCTGCAAACTATTCTAGCAAAATCTGTGCTCCAGGAGGTAAATAGCGCTCCGTCTTTCCCAAATTATGCCGTGTGGCTAAGCAATACTTTACAGCCACATAAGGGTATTTCCACATTCAGAAGAAATGGTGGGACAAATTTTGGTGTCATTTTTACCCATTTCCCAGTGTGAAAATTTAAAATGTAGGGCTAAAAACAAAATGTTGGTGGTAAAAATGTAATATTTGTTTTCTTCACTGCCCAATGGTATAAAATTATGTGACCCACCCTTAGGTGAATTATTTGAGAGGTATAGTTTGTACAATGGGGTCTCTTATGGAGGGTCCTGCTGTTCTGGCACCTCATGGGCTTTGCCAATGTGAAATGGCTCCCTCAACCAGTCGAGCAAAATCAGAACTCCAATATTGTGCTTCTTCCCTCCTGAGCTTTGCACCGCCTCCAAAGTAGTTTTTGACCACATGTGGGATATCGGCATACTCAGGAGAAATTGCACAACACATTTTGGGTTACATTTTCTCCTGTTACCCCTGTCAAAATAAAAAATTGGGGGCTAAAATAACATTTTTTGGCAAAATTTTTATTTTTTTTAATTTTCACGGCTCTCGGTTTATAAACTTCTGTGAAGTCCCTGGGGGTTCAAGATGCTCACCACACATCTATATACGTTCCTTAATGGGTCTAGTTTCCAAAATGGGGTCAGTTATGGGGGTATCAACTGTTTAAGCACATCAAAGGCTCTCCAAATGCGACTTGACATCTGCAGACTCTTCCATCAAAATCTGAGTTCAAAATTTCACTCCTTTTTTAGTCCTGATGTGCACCCAAACAGTAGTTTTTCACCACATATGGGATATCTGCTTACTTAGGAGAAGTTGCACACCACATGTTAAGGTCCATTGTCTCCTCTGTTTTTGTGGGAAAAATTAGATTTTTTTATTTTCAATGTTATAAACGTCTGAGGAGCACCTGGTGGTTCAAGGTGCTCACCACACATCTAGATAAGTTCCCTAATGGGTCTAGTTTCCTAAATGGTGTCTCTTGTGGGGGGTTTCCACTGTTTTAGGCACATCAGGGACTCTGTAAACGTGACATGGTGTCTTCTAATTCCAGCAAATTTTGCATTTAAAAAGTCAAATGGCTCTCTTTCCCTTCCAAGCCATGCCATGCGCCCAATTAGTGGTTTTCCCCCACATGTGGGCTATCGGTATGTTCAGGACAAATTGCACTACAAATTTTGAGGTCCATTTTTCCTGTTACCTTTGTAAAAATAAAGAAATTTGGGTCTAAAGTAAAATTTTTGTGAAAAAAAGTTAAATGTTCATTTTTTACTTCCACGTTCTAAAAATTCCTGTGAAGCACCTCAAGGGTCAATAAACTTCTTGAATGTGATTTTGAGCATCTTGAGGGGTGCAGTTTTTAGAATGGTGTCACTTTTAGGTATTTTCTGTTATATAGACCCCTCAATGTCACTTCAAATGTAATGTGGTCTCTAAAAAATGGTTTTGAAAATTTTGTTGAAAAAAATTAGAAATCGGTAGTCAACTTTTAACCATTATAACTTCATAACACAAAAATTATGTTTAAAAAAATTGTGTTGATGTAAAGTAGACATGTGGGAAATGTCATTTATTAACTATTGTGTGTGACATAAAACTCTGATTTAAAAGCATAACATTTTAATTTTGATAATTGCTTAATTCTCAATTTTTTTGCCAAATGTCAGTGTTTTTTACAAATAAACGCAACTCATATCAAATAAATGTTACCACTATCGTGAAATATAATATGTCACAAAAAACACCTCAATTGGTGGAATCTGTTGAAACATTCCATAATTATTACCACATAAAGTGACACTGGTTAGAATTGTAAAATTTGGCCTGGTCATGAAGGTGCAAACAGCCTTGGGGGGTAAAAGTAATTTTATTGACTTGGAGAATCATATTTACAGATAATTTCTGCTGCAATTAATGCCTTAAAATACAACCCAAAAAACAATGGTTGAATTTCATTTTCTTTTACCATTTCACTGCACTTAGAATTTGTTTGATATTTTTCATTACTTTATATGGTACAGTGAATCATGTCATTCCAAACTACAACCTGTCCGTCAAAACAACAATCAGTCATTTGTATATGTCAGTGAAAAAATAAAAAAAAGTTATGGCTATTTAAGAAAAAAAAAAGATTAAAACACACAAACAAAAAATGGTTGCAGAGGGAAAGGGTTAATACATTCCTTGAAATTATACAATTGAAAATGGTAGCCGAAGAGCAGGGTGAGCATACCATAGGTACAACCTATCTAGTCGCACAGGGGCCTAATAGGTAAGGGGACCACTTCTACCTTTAAAGCTGGTGAAGTTGTGCATTATAATGAACTAACAGACTGATAAGGGCCCATAAACTGTTCTTGCACACGTCTGTCTGTGTCTGCTCCTGCTGAACGAAATTATAGTAGTGCTGTGTATTTTTTATTTCTGAAGTATACAGTGAAACATTCTTTTCAACAAGATAATGAGCCCTCCCATACAAAAAAGTGCTTTGCAACAAATGACAAGAGTATGTTGTCTTGGCCTCCAAATTCCCCAGATCTCAATCCAGTGCTTCTCTTCACAACTTGCATGACTTAAAAATCATGGCGCCACACACTATAGGCCACTCAGAGGTCTTATGGCGTCCATGCATTGAAGAGTCAGAACTGTTTTAGCAGCACCAGGGGGTTAATGTTTTGTCTGATCAATGTATTCACCGCTGAGATGTTGCAGTGTCATTTGGCATACAATGAAGGTAAAAAGAAAACATGTTCCAGTTAATTTTATTTGCTATTTTCCTATTTTTCTGGAGTTAAGATGTACTAGATTTGTTTTGGTATCATGATATCATTATCACAGTCATTGATAGTCTAATGTGTCATTCAGTTGATAATGCATTCTTCCTGTTAATGCTGTAATCACCATATTAGTTAAAGGATGCTCTATTAAGATTTATTGTGTGTAGGACAGTTCATTGGTGTATGGACTTGCTTCACTACCTTTGTTCTTGGGGAATAGCACCGTTAGTGTATGGTGTTAAAAGATACGTCTTGTCCTGTGACACTGTGGAGAGACCATTAATTGGACAAATGGCTTGGGTAGGGACAAAGTATGAAAACTACATAGTCCCTAAAGTGCATTTGTGCTATAAAGAGCCTTAACGTAGCATATTTGTAAAGCCTTTGTGATTAATTGTAAGGCCTTTCTGCGATTCCCCATATGGAAGGACTGTAAACAGACGTTTAATTTGTATGCTTAAGGGAGCTGTGGAATTCATAGTTTAAGACTGCAAGACAACTCAGCTCTACTTTCTATAATATAAATTTGCAGTCACACCCAGTTTATAGACTATTAAATTTACACACACAATCTTCTAACCCTGACTTAATGTTTTCAAGTACAGTAAATAGGGTGACATTTTTATGTATACATAGTTTGACATCCAATATTTCTTACCCTAATGATTTTTGTGGCATAGAATTCCAGATAGCTAATTTAGTAAATGTGCTGTGACAGGTTTACCCCAACAGAGAGTGGTCAGAAGACAGCAGTATCTGATTCTGATACTCCTGCACTTATTAAAAGCACTTCACCAACATATTAAATGGTGCATGATTCTGCTAATAGTGCAGGTCTTAAATCTGTTCAGTTGAGAGTCTCCGATGCTTTCTTACTCTGATGATCTCAGCTGTTTAGTGTTGTCACTCCCCTCTGCTATATATACTTGCCTCTGGAAATCTGAATTGCCAGTGCTAGTTTTATACTGCCTGTTGTGCAGTTGAAGGTGTTTGCTGAGGAGGCATTTGGAGTGTTGATCTAAAGACTGTTGATTGGTAATTTGTCTGTGTGTATATCCTCATCCTCTCCTATTTGATTGTTCCTTCCTCAGCAAGGAACATGACCCTGGCATCTTCCCCATTAGATGTAAACCTGGGATCAGTGATAACTAGGGTGCCCCTAGCTTTAGGGATAGTAAAGGAGCCCCTAGCCCCCAGATTTCAAACTGCAGTCTTGTGACATGTGCAGTATTTCCTCATTATATCTTGTAACCACTCTTAATCCAACCAAGGGCAACATCTAAATGAACTTCATATTATCTCCCAATGTTTGCATGTCTTTCCCCTTAGGGTACCGTCACACAGTGCAATTTTGATCGCTACGACGGTACGATTCGTGACGTTCTAGCGATATCGTTACGATATCGCAGTGTCTGACACGCAGCAGCGATCAGGGATCCTGCTGAGAATCGTACGTCGTAGCAGATCGTATGGAACTTTCTTTCGTCGCTTGATCACCCGCTGACATCGCTGGATCGTTGTGTGTGACAGCGATCCAGCGATGCGTTCGCTGGTAACCAGGGTAAACATCGGGTAACTAAGCACAGGGCCGCGCTTAGTAACCCGATGTTTACCGTGGTTACCAGCGTAAAAGTAAAAAAAAAAAAACCGTACATGCTCACCATCTGATGTCCGTCCGGTCCCTTGCCGTCTGCTTCCCGCTCTGACTGTCTGCCAGCCGGAAAGTGAGAGCAGATCACAGCGGTGACGTCACCGCTGCACTCTGCTCTCACTGTACAGCCGGATCTGTCAGAGCAGGAAGCGGACGGCAAGGGACCGGACGGACATCAGATGGTGAGCATGTACGGTTTTTTTTTTTTTACTTTTACGCTGGTAACCACGGTAAACATCGGGTTACTAAGCGCGGCCCTGCGCTTAGTTACCCGATGTTTACCCTGGTTACCCGGGGACTTCGGCATCGCTCCAGCGCCGTGATTGCAACGTGTGACCGCAGTCTACGACGCTGGAGCGATAATCATACGATCGCTGCGACGTCACGGATCGTGCTGTCGTAGCGATCAAAATTGCACTGTGTGACGGTACCCTTAGTGTGTGCATCTGAAATTAGTTAGATTGTGAGGCCATTAGGGACAAACACTTGTGAATGGCGACAATATCTGTATATTGCATCCAAATGTGGTGGCCATATAGAAGCAATGGAAAATATTCCTGAAATAAAAGGTAATTTTATTTCATAATATTGACTGAAAGGGTAAAAAATAAATCACATTGAAAAAGGTATGCCTTGTTAGTAGATATTGAAACCTCTGATACCCCTAGGTATTAATGCACAGAAATTCTACTGACAAAAAAAAGAAGGCAGAATTACGAAAGATTAGACAAGTGCTGATTCATAATCAGGATACAGTTTAGAAAACAACCCCTTAACCATTCATATAACCAGAAAGCAATGAAGGAGGCATGAGCAAATACAGTGAGGAGCAAGAGGGTAACAATGTTTTGAACTTTTGACTTTATATCTCACCATCCACTACTGTTTTTTTTTTATGTTGTGGGACTACCATCATTCTATAAACAATCATCTTGGCTATCTCATTCATAAATTTGACTTGCAACTATTTTGCATGTCCTCCTGGTGGTGGAAAAATCTTTTTCTTTTTCTTGCTGTATATTACAAAATACAACCTGTTCTCACATTTCCTAATACCTCAGTGTGTATTTAGGTTGAATCCTAAGTGAAAAGTCACTGGTTCGAATCGATGATCAGCCATGAAGAAGATTTCACAAGAAAAGAGAAACAGCATCATTCAGCTCATCAATAGCTGTCTCTCAGCCAAGAAAATTGCCAAACTGCATCATGTGAGTGTCATGACAGTCCATTCAAAAGCTAAGAGGTGGACATCTAGGCAAAATATCGGAGTCAACAAATCAGCTCATCCCAATGTCTATCAGTTCTATTGCAAAAAAAACGCGGCAGTGGGGGTGGCTCGTGTGCTTTGTAATAGTGAAATCACAGACGTCAATGCAAGCACCGTGTGATGCACATTACACAAGTCTGCAATGGTGGCCCAAAAAAGGGTGAAGAGGCCTCGACTTACGTATTGTCATAAGAAAGCTTGAGTTTCCAAAAAAGTACAAAAAGTGGACAGTAGAAGATTGGAAACGGGTGATTTGGCGCAATGAGAGTCAATAGACTAGGCTCTGACGGGTCTTGAAGAAACAAGGAAAAAAGGAATTAACGGGTCGAGAAATTTAAGAAACTGTTAAGTTTGTTGGAGGAAGCCTGATGATATGGGGTTGTTTTAAAGCCATTGGTGTTGGATATTTGACCAGGATTGATGGTAGTCTCAGTGCTGAGCTATATGTGAGTATCTTACAAGATTAGTTACTTCATACACTCCATTACTATTGGTATGAAAAACACAATTGTTTCAGTAGGACAATGACCTGAAGCATATGTCGAGATTGGCGAAGTTGTGAACAGAGTTGAAGAAAAAGCTGTGTACATACTCAAGTGAGTCGACCAGTATGGACCAACATTGGGAATGTGTAAGAGACCTAGGATCAGATTTCAGTCAACACATGCTTGAATCTGATCGAGAGCACGCCCAGAAGGATTCAGGCAGTGCTGAAAGCCAAAAGTAGATTTACAAAATAATAAAAATTAAATTTGTTAGGATAAAAACAGTAACAATGCAGTGACATGACAAGAATCTGCATAACTAATCATATGCTAAATCATTGCAAGTCAAATTTATGTATGAGATAGCCAAGATGATTGGCTATAAAATGATGGCAGTCTCATGTTCGAAGGTAGTGGATGGTGAGATATGGAGCGTGAAAGGCAAAAGTCCAAAACATTGTTACCCTTTTGCTCATCACAGTATTGCGCAAATTCACTAATCATGAGTACCTTCAGGGCTCATGTTCATTGCTGCATTACTGTACAGTTTTGTACAGACTCATAATGCTTGTGCTGCAGAAATGTATGGGGGTGCTGTTGGGTTCCATACAAATCATAAAAAACTCAGGGCATCCTCCGGTAATTATTTATGTTACCATTTATATTTAAACAGTTTTAGCATGGATGTTAAAAGTCTTTTACACTGTTGAATTACATTATCATATTCATTTCTTTACAAATTCTAATGCTTGAAATAAAAATAATAAATAACTTGAGTATTCCAGTATTTTAAGATGTTTTCTCAAATATTCAGAGAAAAATATTACAAGTATTCCAAACATTTACTAAATGTCATCATCTGATAACAAAGAAAATCACAAAAGAGAAAGAATGTTGTGCTAAGAATCACAAACTAATGTTCACATTCCTGCAGTCAACTGCAGAAATGCAATTAACAATAGTGAATTTTAATGTTATTAACTTTTACTGTATACTGTTAGCTGCTTGTAAGAATTGTTGACTAGTAACTCAGTAATTAGTAGAATCTTCTAAAAAATTACTTCACATAATGAGGACTTACAGCAAAGCTAGGAGTTATCATTGGAGGGGGAGCAATCCTATTCAAAATGTCTTTAGAGTGATCCTATGTTTAGAATAGTAAAAACTATCTTATGTTGATAAATAAAAAATACTTGAATGAGGCTCTGAAGTAACCCACTGGAGAAGGATTACATACAGTCTTGTAGGTTCTCTGTTACTTTATAGGTAAAACAACCTCATTACATCAGTGCTAATAGGAAGTATCTAATAGGTATTACAGGAAGTAACTTTTCATAAGTCAAACTCTTACCTAAATTGTAGATATAGTAGTTAAAGTTTATTTTCAAACTTCCCTTTAAACTTTGACCATTCTTAACCCCTTTCCTACATGAGACGTATCCATGCGTCCCTGTGATCTGTGTCTTATGGACCTTGGAAGTATGGATACATCCCTGTGAATGTGCGCTCACACAATATGTATGTGTGCGATCACCGCCAGGTGTCAGCTGATTCTGACAGCTGACACCCGGCACTATGTACCGGGAGTGGTTCTGCACCGCTCCCAGCACTTTAACCCCCTAAATGCTGTGATTGCAGCATTTCAGGTGCAGGCAGAGGGATGACAGCCCCTCTGCCCTTGTAATGGCGACCCCGCAACGTCATGCCAGGTCCCGATCGTTGCCATGGTGACCCGATGACATCATGATGACATCCAGGTCACCAGAATTAGAAAGTTGCTTGATCATGCTCATAGCAGCAACTTACCCTGTCAGTGCAGGGCTGACAGTTTGCATAGCACAGTGATGCTGCTGCATCCCCATACTATACAAGCAATCAGCCTGCAAAAACTGAAAGTCCCATAGTGGGACAAAGTAAAAAAGTTTAACCCCTTTCTGACATCGGACGTACTATCCCGTCGAGGTGGGGTGGGCCGCGTTCACGGGGGGAGCGCAGCCGATCGCGGCCGGGTGTCAGCTGACTATCACAGCTGACATCCGGCACTATGTGCCAGGAGCGGTCACGGACCGCCCCCGGCACATTAACCCCCGGCACACTGCAATCAAACATGATCGCAGTGTTCCGGCGTATAGGGAAGCATCTCGCAGGGAGGGGGCTCCCTGCGGGCTTCCCTGAGACCCCCGGAGCAACGCGATGTGATCGCGTTGCTCTGAGGGTCTCTTACCTCCTCCCTGCAGCAGGCCCGGATCCAAGATGGCCGCGGCATCCGGGTCCTGCAGGGCGGTGGCTTCACTGCGCCTGCTCAGAGCAGGCGCCGGGAAGCCTCCAGGAGCTGTGCACGTCAGGTCGCCGATCTGACACAGTGCACAGCAAAGTGTCAGATCGGCGATCTTACACTATAACATCATGCCCCCCTGGGGCAATGTTATAGTGTAAAAAAAAAAAAAATCACATGTGTAAAAAGATTAAAAAAAAAATTCCAAAAAAAAATGCAAAAAAAATAAATAAATATTCTTCCTATAAATACATTTCATTATCTAAGTAAAAAAAAACAATAAAAGTACACATATTTAGTTTCGCCACGTCCGTAGCGACCCGACCTATAAAACTGTCCCACTGGTTAACCTCTTCAGTGAACACTGTAAAAAAAAAAACGAGGCAAAAAACAACGCTTTATTATCATACCGCCAAATAAAAAGTGGAATAACACGCGATCAAAAAGACGGATATAAATAACCATGGTACCGCTGAAAACGTCATCTTGTCCCGCAAAAAACGAGCCGCAATACAGCGTCATCAAAGAAAAAATAAAAAAGTTATAGTCCTCAGAATAAAGCGATGTAAAAATAATTATTTTTTCTATAAAATAGTTTTTATCGTATAAAAGCACCAAAACATAAAAAAAGATATAAATGAGGTATCGCTGTAATCGTACTGACCCGAAGAATAAAACTGCTTTATCCATTTTACCAAACGCGGAACGGTATAAACGCCTCCCCCAAAAGAAATTCATGAATAGCTGGTTTTTGGTCATTCTGCCTCACAAAAATCGGAATAAAAAGTGATCAAAAAATGTCACGTGCCCGAAAGTGTTACAAATAAAAACGTAAACTCGTCCCGCAAAAAACAAGACCTCACATGACTCTGTGGACCAAAATATGGAAAAATTATAGCTCTCAAAATGTGGTAACGCAAAAAATATTTTTTGCAATAAAAAGTGTCTTTCAGTGTGTGACGGCTGCCAATCATAAAAATCCGCTAAAAAACCCGCTATAAAAGTAAATCAAACCCCCCTTCATCACCCCCTTAGTTAGCGAAAAATAAAAAAAATGTATTTATTTCCATTTTTCCATTAGGGTTAGGGTTAGGGCTAGGGTTAGGGCTAGAGTTAGGGCTAGGGTTAGGGCTATGGTTAGGGCTAGGGTTAGGGCTAGGGATAGGGCTAGGGTTAGGGCTAGGGTTAAGGCTACAGTTAGGGTTGGGGCTAAAGTTAGGGTTAGGGTTGGGGCTAAAGTTAGGGTTAGGGTTTGGATTACATTTACGATTGGGATTAGGGTTGGGATTAGAGTTAGGGGTGTGTCAGGGTTAGGGTGTGGTTAGGGTTACCTTTGGGATTAGGGTTAGGGATGTGTTTGGATTAGGGTTTCAGTTATAATTGGGATGTTTTCACTGTTCAGGCACATCAGGGGCTCTCCAAACCCAACATGGCGTCCGATCTTAATTCCAGCCAATTCTGCATTGAAAAAGTAAAACAGTGCTCCTTCCCGTCCGAGCTCTCCCGTGTGCCCAAACAGGGGTTTACCCCAACATATGGGGTATCAGCGTACTCAGGACAAATTGGACAACAACTTTTGGGGTCTAATTTCAACTGTTACCCTTGGAAAAATACAAAACTGGGGGGCTAAAAAATAATTTTTGTGGAAAACAAATTTTTTTTTTATTTTCACGGCTCTGCGTTATGAACTGTAGTGAAACACTTGAGGGTTCAAAGCTCTCACAACACATCTAGATGAGTTCCTTAGGGGGTCTACTTTCCAAAATGGTGTCACTTGTGGGGGGTTTCAATGTTTAGGCACATCAGTGGCTCTCCAAACGCAACATGGCGTTCCATCTCAATTCCTGTCAATTTTGCATTGAAACGTCAAACGGCGCTCCTTCCCTTCCGAGCTCTCCCATGCACCCAAACAGTGATTTACCCCCACATATGGGGTATCAGCGTACTCAGGACAAATTGTACAACAACTTTTGGGGTCCAATTTCTTCTCTTACCCTTGGGAAAATAAAAAATTGGGGGCGAAAAGATCATTTTTGTGAAAAAATATGATTTTTTATTTTTATGGCTCTGCATTATAAACTTCTCGGAATCACTTAATGGGTCAAAGTGCTCACCACACATCTAGATAAGTTCCTTAGGGGGTCTACTTTCCAAAATGGTGTCACTTGTGGGGGGTTTCAATGTTTAGGCACATCAGGGGCTCTCCAAACGCAACATGGTGTCCCATCTCAATTCCAGTCAATTTTGCATTGAAAAGTCAAATGGCGCTCCTTCACTTCCGAGCTCTACCATGCGACCAAACAGTGGTTTACCCCCACATATGGGGTATCGACGTACTCAGGACAAATTGTACAACAACTTTTGGGGTCCATTTTCTCCTGTTACCCTTGGTAAAATAAAAAAAATTGGAGCTGAAGTAAATTTTTTGTGAAAAAAAGTTAAATGTTCATTTTTATTTAAACATTCCAAAAATTCCTGTGAAACACCTGAAGGGTTAATAAACTTCTTGAATGTGGTTTTGAGCACCTTGAGGGGAGCAGTTTTTAGAATGGTGTCACACTTGGTTATTTTCTATCATATAGACCCCTCAAAATGACTTCAAATGAGATGTGGTCCCTAAAAGAAATGGTGTTGTAAAAATGAGAAATTGCTGGTCAACTTTTAACCGTTATAACTCCCTAACAAAAAAAAATGTTGGTTCCAAAATTGTGCTGATGTAAAGTAGACATGTGAGAAATGTTACTTATTAAGTATTTTGTGTGACATATCTCTGTGATTTTATTGCATAAAAATTCAAAGTTGGAAAATTGCGAAATTTTCAAACTTTTCGCCAAATTTCCGTTTTTTTCACAAATAAACGCAGGTAATATCAAAGAAATGTTATCACTATCATAAAGTACAATATGTCACGAGAAAACAATGTCAGAATCACCGGGATCTGTTGAAGCGTTCCAGAGTTATAACCTCATAAAGGGACAGTGGTCAGAATTGTAAAAATTGGCCTGGTCTTTAACGTGCAAACCACCCTTGGGGGTAAAGGGGTTAAAAAGATGTAAAAACAAATTGTAAAACTATTTTAAAAAAATAATAAAAATATCTACATATGTTGTACCTATGAATTAATATTTTTACAAAAAACAAACAATAAAAGTACATCTCCATCAGCAGGAAAAGCACACAAGCGGAACGACATAGGGAAAAAAAATCCTGAATTGCTGGTTTTTGTTCATTCTGCCTCCCAAAAATCGGAACAAAAAGCAATCAAAAAATGTTATGTGTCTGAAAATGGGACAAATAAAAATGTCAACTTGCTCCGCAAAAACAAACCCTCACATGACTCTGTCAACCAAAATATGGAAAAATTATAGCTCTCAAAATATGGTGATGCATTTTTGCAATTAAAGACTCTTTTAGTGTGTGACAGCAGCCAAATATAAAAACACTATATAAATCTGGTATCACTGTAATTGCACCGACCTGAAGAATAAAGTAATCTAATCACTTATACCGCATGAGAAATGGCGTAAAAAAATATATAAAATCAATTCTTCACCTGTTGTTTTGTTCATTCTGCCTCCCAAAGATCGCAGTAAGGCTCGGCACACATTTATCATGCACTCTACGCTGAGTGCTTACACCGGGGTTTCCATGTAAATCTCTGAAATATGTGATTCAGGTGGAACCCCCAGCAGAAGATTCCCTGTGGACGCCATAGGACCTGTGATCCGGCAGTGTCCGTCTTTTTAGGATTGCATCAAAGTGCAGTCGGCCACAATTTTGTGTCCTTCTGAAAAGGAGGACACTGTTCAACAGAGGCCAGATGGAGTCCAGAGTAACTCTGCTGCCTCATTATAGTGAATGGATCCCTTGAGGATTTCATCTGAATCTCGTCACTTGGAGATTTAGATGGAAACCACCAAAGTAAGTGCTCAGGGTAGGGCGCAGGATAAGTGTAATCCAAACTTTCTGTAAAATGTTCCCAAAAAAGCTTCAAATCAATCCAAAAAAAGCAAGTCCCCACTCAGGTCTGTCACCTGTTAACGGAAATATAGAGGGCTTCCATGTTACCAGTATACAATGGCTCTGTAAAAGTGAAATGGCTCCTTGACCCTGAAAAGAAATTCATTGGCGTGCTCAGAGATTTTGTTTTTCTAGACGCAGCTGCATGATTTGCGACTGTTATACAGCTTGAATACATGTGGGGGATGCCTGTTTGTTTGGCAAACATCATACCAACAGTAAAAAATATGCTGGTGGTAGTGTGATGGCATGGGGCTGTTTTGCTGCTTCAGGGCCTGGAAGACTTGCTGTGATAAATGGAACCATGAATTCTGCTGTCTACCAAAAAATCTTGAAGGAGAGTGTCTTGCCATCTGTTCGTGACCTTAAGCTGAAGCGTACTTGGATTATGCAGCAGGACAATGATCTAAAACACACGAGCAAGTCCACCTCTGAGTGGCTTAAGAAAAAACAAAATTAAGACTTTGGCATGGCCTAGTCAATGTCCTAACCTTAATCCAATTGAAATGCTGTGACATGACCTTTAAAAGGCTGTTCATACTTGGAAACACTCTGGCAACAACTGCAATCAAGCGCTCTGGAGGAATTTTGGCCCAATCATCTTTGCAGAATTACTGCAATACAGCCACATTAGGCTACGTTCACATTTGTGTTGTTGGGCGCAGCGTCGGCGACGCGACACAACCAACAACGCATGTACACAACGCAGCATTTTGCGACGCATGCGTTGTCATAAGATCCTACAGATCGGGAATTTCGGCGCAGGGAAAACGCTACAAGTAGCGTCCCCTGCGCCCTGTCTTGTGCGTCTATATGACGCATGCATCGTAAAACGCAGTACAACGCATACCATGTTAAAGATAGGGGCGCATGGCGCATGCATCGGTATGCGTCGACGACGCTGCGCCCAACAACGCAAATGTGAACGTAGCCTAATGTGGCTGTATTGCAGCAATTTTGCAAAGATGATTGGGCCAAAATTCCTCCAGAGCGCTTGATTGCAGTTGTTGCTGCAAAGGGTGGCCCAACCAGTTATTAGTTATAGGGGGCAATCACTTTTTTACACAGGGCCCTGTAGGTTTGGATTTTTTTTCCTTTAATAATAAAGACCTTCATTTGAAAACTGCATTTTGTGTTTACTTGTGTTATCTTTGTCTAATATTTGTTTGTCAAATTTGTTTGGTGATCTGAAACATTTAAGTGTGACAAATATGCAAAAGAATCAGGAAGAGGGCAAACACTTTTTCACACAACTGTATATCGGATTCATGACAGAACATTTCTCTGTTATGGAATTAAAATGTTGCTAATTTCTTACAGGCTCCGGAGTGTGCGGTGCTCTGGATAAAATTCAAACATTCATAAACATTAACAGAAATAAACACTTGAAATAGATCACTCTGTTTGCAATGACTCTATGTAATATATGAGATTCACTTTTTGTATCTAAGAACTGAAATAAATTAACTTTTTGATGATATTCTAATTTAGTGAGAAGCACTTGTAGCTCAGCATTGAGAACACAATTGATCCAATGTCTTCGGCTGTGAACAACCCCAATATCATCAGGCTTCTTCCACCGAACTCGATATTTCCTTCAATTTCTCAATCCGTTAGCCCCTTTTTCCCTTCTTTCTTTCAGACCCATTTGCACCTATCAGAGCCTAGTCTATTGGCTTTCATGTCATTGCTCCAAATCACCCATTTCAAATCTTTAAATGTTCACTTTTTGTACTTGTTTGTAAACTCGAACCAAACCAAGGCTTCTTATGACAATATTGAAATTGAGATTTCTTCACCTTTTTTCGTGCCACCATTCCAGACTTGTGTAATGTGCATCGCACGTTGCTTGCATCGACATCTGTGATCTCACTGTTATGAAGCATATGAGCCACCTCCACTGCTGTATTTGTCGTGCCAGAACTGATAGACCTTGGGATGAACTGACTTGTTGACTATGATATTTTGCCTGGATGTCCACATTTTGGCTTCTGAATCGATGGACGGTCTTCATTTCATATTCTTGCAACTGGCCAAGAGACCGCTATCGATGTGCTAGATGATGCTGTTTCTCTTTTCTTAGGAAATCGTCTTTATGGCTGCTCCTTGATTCGAACCAATGAGCTTTCAATTGGGAATCAACCTATTAATACACTGATCTACTAGGGAATGTGAGAACAGGTTGTATTTTGTTGTACTCAAGAAGAAAAATATTTTTCCACAACCATGAGCAAAGCAGTAACAATGTAGTGAAATGACAAGATGTGTACAACTAATTATATGCTACATAGTTGCAAGTCAAATGTATGTATGAGATAGCCAAGATGATTGTCTATAAAATGATGGTAAGATTGGTGTGCACTCAGGTCATGAAGGCGAGGTGCAGGTGGTATGGACTATGAAAGTCCCTGAATCAGAGAGTCATAACTCTGGTAGGTTACTTGCAAAAATTGTGATAGTTTATTACACAAAAAATAAAACCAATGAGCAAAGTGCAAATGCGACTGAAATACCCGACGTTTTGACCCTCCCGGGTCTTAGTCATGGGGTTGCTTGGGCATGCACTGTTGTGTTCCTCCAAGTAGTGCCGCGTCACTTCCGGGCCGGACGACGCACTTCCAGTCCGGCGGTACACGCCTCGATATTTATAATCCCCCATCACCAACACCATGCTACACCAATACATGCAGAAAGATGCGGGAGCGCCATAATAGACATTTCTTGTTATAAAGGTCCCCTACAACCCTGATTACCACCACTCTTCGGTACTTTTGATATCTTTAAGCGTCTGTGGACTTCCTCAGGGGCCTTACTTCTTTACACTTGCTTTGCATGCTTTCCATACCTGAAAATAAGCGACCTCATGCTTGAGACCCGGGAGGATCAAAACGCTGTCATTATGATTTAAAAAGAGAAAGCACAGTAGTTTGACAATATATGGCTTCACCCAACCACTAACCATGAGTGGACAAAAAGTTTTGGTGTTATCATTCATATTCTCAGAAAAAAGGGCACGAATGCAAAATTTCTGCTAGGGTATGTAAACTTTTGAGCACAACTGTATAAATCATAATACTTATTTTCCCGACTATATATATATATATATATATATATATATATATATATATATATATATATATATATATATACTGTATATATATATATATATATGTATTGTATACGTATATAATAAGTATTGTATTTGATACACTGCTGATTTTCCAAGTTTTCCCACCTACAAAGAATGGAAAGGTCTGTAATTTTTATTTTAGGTACACTTCAACTGTGGGAGACAGAATCTAAAAATAAAAAAACAGAAAATGACATTGTATGATTTGTAAATAATTAATTAGCATTTTATTGCCCTCCTACTCTGCACTAATTACCTGTATTAATTGTACCTATTTGAACTTGCTACCTGTATAAAAGATACCTATCCACACACAATCAATCGCATTCCAACCTCTCCACCATGGCAAAGACAAAAGAGCTGTCTAAGGACACCCAGGCACAACATTGTAGACCTGCACAAGGCTGGGATGGGCTACTGGACAATAGGTGAGCAGCTTGGTGAGAAGGCAACAGCAGTTGGCGCAATTAGGCAATGGAAGAAACACAAGATGACTGTCAATCTTCTTCGGTCTGGAGCACCATGCAAGATCTCATCTCGTAGGGTAAGGATGATTCTGATAAATGTCAGGAATCGGGACAGAACTACAAAGGAGGAACTGGTCAATGACCTGAAGAGAGCTGGGACCACAGTCTTAAACATTACTTATAGTAACACACTACACTGTCATGGATTAAAATCCTGCAGGGCATGCAAGTTCCCCCTGCTTACGCCAGCACATGTCCAGACCCGTTTGAAGTTTGCTAATGATCATCTGGATGATCCAGAGGAGGCATGGGAGAAGGACATGTGGTCAGATGAGACCAACAAATAACTTTTTGGTATCAAGTCCATTTGCTATGTTTGGTGGAAGAAGAAAGATGAGTACAACCAAAAGAACACCATCCCAACCATGAAGCATGCTGAGGAATACATCATACTTTGGAATTGCTTTTCTCAAAGGGGACAGTACGACTACATCGAATTGAAGCGAGGATGGATGAGATAATAGTCCAATCCATAGAAGAAAAAAGAAGCGCACTTACCCCGGTATGATGGTCACAACTTTATTCGGACATATGTACAAAAGCAGGGAGGAAAGTGAAAAGTGAACGGACAATGGCCGTTTCGTGCTCGTGGCACTTCAACGGGTCCTTAATTAAGGACCCGTTGAAGTGCCACGAGCACGATACGGCCGTTGTCCATTCACTTTTCACTTTCCTCCCTGCTTTTGTACATATGTCCGAATAAAGTTGTGACCATCATACCGGGGTAAGTGCGCTTCTTTTTTCTTCTATGAATTGGACTATTATGAATTGTGATGAAGCAGCACCCCATTGGTAACAGAGGGGATACGTGATTACGGCATCTGTTATATAATACTGTAGGGGTTGAAGACTTTAGGGTCAAGCATATAGCAGCAGTGCGATGGGATCTTTTTTCTATTTTTGGGACTGGATGAGATAATGTATCGTGAGATTTTGGCGAACAACCTCCTTCCTTCAGTAAGAGCATTGAAGATGGGTTGTGGCTGGGTCTTTCAGCTTGACAATGACCCGAAACACACAGCCAGTGCAACTAAGGAATGGTTCTGTAAGAAGCATTTCAAGGTTCTGGAGTGGCTTAGCCAGTCTCCAGAACTGAACCCAATAGAAAATCTGTGGAGGGAGCTGAAACTCAAGGTTTCCTAATGACAGCCCCAAAACCTTAAAGGTCTAGAGAAGATCTATGGAGGAATGGGCCAAAATCCCTGATGCAGTGTGTGCAAACTTGGTCAATAACTACAGGAAAGTCTGATATCTGTAATTGCAAACAAAGGTTTCTGTACCAAATATTAAGTTCTCTTTTTCTATTGTATAAATACTTATTGCAATAAAATGCAAATTAATTATGTAAAAATGATACAATGTGATTTTCTGGATTTTTTAAAGATTTTGTCTGTCACAGTTGAATTGTACCTACAATAAAAATTACAGACCTCTCCATTCTTTGTAGGTAGGGAAACTTGCAAAATCATCAGTGTTTCAAATACTTACCGTATATACTTGTGTATAAGCCAAGTTTTTGAGCACATTTTTTTGTGCTGAAAACGCCCCCCTTGGCTTATACACGAGTCATTGTCCCAGAAAACCGGCGGGGGAACGGCGGAGCAGCGGGTCACAGAGGCAGGAGCCAGTGGCTGTGGCTAAAGCCTGTGCCGCTGCTAAATAGAAATGAATATTAATTTCTCTTATAATGCGTACAGTGAGAACTGCAGCCGCCGGCTTCCAGAAGACATCCTACTCACCCTCCAACGTCCTCTTGCAGCATCTCGTTGGTACCGGCGCCCTCGCAGCATCTCATTGGTCCCTGCGCACTCACAGAATCTCATTGATAGCTGCTTCCAGCAGCTCTTCCGGTGCTGAGTGATCACGTGGCACCGCTCATTAAAATAATGAATATGCACGCGTCTCCACTCCCATAGGCATGGAGGGAATATTCATTACCTTAATGAGCGGTGCCACGTGATTGCTCAGTACAGGAAGAGCTGCTGGAAGCTGGGACCAACGAGATGCTGCGAGGGCATGGAGGAGGAAGGTGAGTAGGATGTTTTGTTTTTTGTAATGGGGAGCCATGCATACCAGGACAGGGATGGGGAGAGCCACGCATACCAGGACAGTGACGTGGGGAGCCATGCATACAGGAACGGGGAACCATGCATACAATGACAGGGACGGGGGGGGGGCATGCATACAATGGCAGGGACGGGGGAGCCAGGCATACCAGGACAGGGATGAGGGGACAATGCATACCCGGCTTATACTCAATTCAATAAGCTTACCCAGTTTTCCGTGGCAAAATTAGGTGTCTCAGCTTATACTCGGGTCTGCTTATACTCCACTGTAAGCAAGAGAGAGAGAGCTCAACTATGAGATTAGTAAAGGGACAGGCAGACTTGCCACATCCTGAAGGCTCATGGGACTCATAAGATCCAGCACCAGGCATCATATTGAATCCATGCCTTCTTTTGTAAAGCTGTGAAATAGAATGATGGATAACAACTGGTGAGAATGATCACCATTTTAAGTCCAAATAAAATTCACACTGGGCGTTGATATATTTTTTTTCTATTAGCATTTTTTTGGTCAAAATATCTTACTCACTGGAAAACTCTTTGAAAATCAAGATTAAATATCTCCTAATGGCATAAAAGGGTAAAATAAACATTAAATTGATGTTAAAACAAACGGAAAAAAAAAACAGTTAAAAAAACCTTCACGCAGACAGGCATTTTTTTAGAATATATTTTATTACATTTAATGTGTTACACCCATGTTCTTATATGGATATAATTTCAATGTGCTTGTAAAATCAAACAAATTTTCACTTATTTTGTTCTTACTATTTCTTTCCATTCTCGAGAACAGAGTCATTTTTCATCTTATTGTTTATGGATTCATGCCTAGGAAATAGGCCACTACTGCAGTGACTGTGTATAGTAGTGGCCAAACATGTGCAGTTTTTACTAGCGCTTTCCAATAGAGCTTGTATGCACTGTGCTGAAGCTGGCGGGATCACTGCAGTGCACATTTTTAGCTCCAGATCCTGGCTAGCTTCAGTGCCACTACGCATCTGATGATACAGAGGAACACTGTAGGAACATCAGAAGCACAAAATGTGAGCCAGCGACATAACAATGCCACAGGTCCAAACTTTCCATCAACAATGACTTCTTTCCCCCAGCAAAGCAGGGAGGCAGGTAGCCAAATACTCCTGATTTGACAAGATTGGACTAATAAACCTTTTAAAGTCTGAAGGATAAAATAACCTGTAAAGTAACTATACAGGATTTTTTTGGGGTGATCACTGTATGCCTGTAAACAAAAGCAAAATAAAAGAAATGAGCTGGAACTAGTGATGAGCGAGCATGCTTGCCAGTTGCCACTACTCGGTACTCGTCTGAGCATCTCACTGCTCAAGATGCTCGGAGCTTCATGAGTATTTACGGGGTTCCTCGGCGGGAGCTCGGGTCCCCGCCCTGCATGTTTGGTGCTCTTTAGAGAGCCAATGCACATGTAGGGATTGTCTGCCACACACTGTAATGCCGCAGCAATGTTGGTTGTAGCATTACAGAGATTGGCTGGCCACACAGCGTCATCAGGTCTATATCTGACCTGGCACCGCCATGCTCGTCACAGTCTACTCCGGAATCAGGCAGTGTAGGGAGAGTTAATAATATTCAATATTGTCCAAAAATGAGATGAACTACGGCACTTCACATACTATACCAACAGATTCGGACTTACATTGACTGGCCCAAAGAAGAGAACCATACATAATTAAATAATCAACCATTAATATTTTATTGTAAAGCTAATTTAAAATACATTTAGGAAAAAAGCTCAAAGACGTACACAGTAAAGTGTCCGGGGGGAGGCTAAACCTGTCCAGCAATGTATTCAAGTCAAGAAAATGGATTAATCCATATGTATCAGCAGCACAAAGTATGGAGTATCTACAGGTTAACCATATGTCATTAGCACCACACGGTGCTCACACTGTGCATCGTGCGCGTGTCCTGAACAGGGACGGTGAAGACCGGGATGTCTAGATAGGTGGTACGGCTATGGAGATGAGTCGTGCAGCAGGTACAGGACCTAAAGCTCGTGACCGCCGGAGGAGAGGCCGAGGGAGCGGAGCACGGAGAATATAAACAGAGCAGGTCATACACAGGCAACACAGACACAAGCAGACTGTAATCACAGACACTCTGGAGTCAGTACTCAGCCAAGGATTAGAGTATAACTGACAAAGAATCCCGGTACTATGTTGGTATAAGTAACCCTCCCAGAACCAAAAGAAGGCCACAACCATTAACCCTGCAAAGGCAGGGCATGAACGCAGACCATTCCATGACAGTACACCCCTTAAAGGGGGGCTACTAGACCCCCAGGCTTCCCTGGGAATCTGGCAAGGAAGGCCCGCACCAGACAATCGGCGTGCACCGAACTTGACCCATGACCAATCCTCAAGAGAAAATCCTTTCCAGTGTACAAGATACTGGAGCTTCCTGCGCACCCACCAGGAGTCAACAGTGCGCCCTACCTTGTACTCCAGCTGCCCCTCAACCAATATTGGCTGAGCATTGGAAGAGGAATCCTCCCTTTATGTCCCCACTGGCTTTACAGGGACCTGTGGAAGACATCAGAAATGTTAAAGGAGGTGGGCAGCCGTAGTCTGTAGGCCATCGGATTCACCACCTCAACAATCTTGTATGAGCCAATAAACTTGGGGCCCAGCTTCATAGAGGGTATTTTGAGTTTGATATTGCAGGTGGATAGCCACACCTTTTCCAACACCACCAGCGCCAGACCTGTCCCCCTCCTCCTGTCTGCAAACTGTTTGTACCTGTACTGTGCCTTAGAGATGTTCTTCTGAACCTCACTCCAGAGAGATTTGAAACATTGTACCACACATTCATCTCCCAGGCAACCTGAATCCATGCAGGAGAACTCTCCAAAATGATTAAAACCATAGATGACCTGAAAAGGAGATTTCCCAGTAGACTGGCTCACACGACCATTGAACGCAAATTCTGCCACGGGCAATACCTCACACCACCCTCCTGCCTGGAAGAGGCCAAACATCTTAGAATTTGTTCCAAGGATTGGTTCGTGCATTCCGTCTGTCCATTGGACTCCAGGTGATAGGCAGAGGAGAAGGACAACATAATCCCCAGCTTCCTACAAAAAGCCCTCCAAAACCTGGCCACAAACTGTACTTCCCTGTCTGACACCACATTCATAGGCACTCCATGCAACCGTACTATATGTTGAATAAATAAGCAAGCCAAGGTTTCAGCAGATGGTAACGCGGGCAAGGGTACAAAGTGAGCTTGTTTGGAGAACCTATCCACCACCACCCACACCACTGAGTTGCCCCTGGAAGGGGGAAGATTCGTGATAAAGTCCATGGACTAATGTATCCATGGTCTATCTGGAATTGACAGAGGCACCAATTTGCCGGCCAGCCGGCAATGAGAAGCCTTAGAATGGGCGCACACCCCACATGCAGTCACAAACTTTTTCACATCTGCTACCATGGAGGGCCACCAAAAACCCCTAGCAACTGCCCCCCTGGTAGCTGAAATGCCAGAATTAGCACTCAATACAGACTCATGGAACTCCTGCAGGAGTCTGTAATGGAAACGTTCTAGTACAAAAAATTTACATGAGGTTTTATTACCAGGAGGCCGCATCTGAGCCTCCAAAATTTCTCTATGTAAATCGGATGAGATTTCGGCCACCACCACCCTGGGTTGAAGGATGGAGGAGGGAGGTTCTGGAGGGGACACAGAATCAAAGCTTCGGGATAACGCATCCGCCTTAGTATTCTTAGATCCCGGGCGAAAAGTGATAGTGAAATGAAAACGAGAAGAAAAAGCATTCATCGAGCCTGTCTGGGGGTCAGTCTTTTGGCAGACTTGATATAGGCCAATTTTTTATGATCAGTGATAACTGTAACGGAAAGCATGGCCCCCTCCAGGAAATGCCTCCAATCTTCAAAAGCCAATCTAGCAGCCAGCAACTCCCTATTGCCGACATCATAGTTCCTCTTGGCAGAGGAAAATTTTTTAGAAAAGAAGGTACACGGCTTCCGATTAGTAAGGGTAGAAGGGTCCTGAGACAAAACTGCCCCCACCTCTTAAGCGTCAACCTCTACAATAAATGGTCTTGACGGATCAGGTTGTACCAACACAGGGGCAGAAGTAAAACATTTTTTCAACATCATAAAAAAATTTTTTGCAGCTAAAGACCAATTTTTCACATCAGTCCCCTTGAGAGTGAAGTCCGTCAAAGGTTTCACCACCTGTGAAAAGCCCTTAATAATCTTCCTATAGAAGTAAGCAAAACCCAAAAATCGCTGCAAACCCTTTAAGTCATGAGGCTGTGCCCAATCAGTAATGGCCTGGACCGTCTTAGGATCCATGCAGAACCTATCCCCTGACACAATTACACTCAAAAAAGACAATTAGGCTATGTCTCCACGTTCAGGATGGCCGGCGGTATCGCCGCAGCGGCGAAGCCGCTCGGCGCTAAGCCCCGCCCCCTTTCTGGGACGCGATCATGCCGGATGTGTTAACTCTTCACATCCGGGATGATCGCTCTGTCCCATAGGGCCCTGTGATATGCCTTGCGGGGACGCTGCGTCCCCGCAAGGTGTACGGACATGCTGCGATCTGAAAAGACGCGCAGCATGTCCGGAGTCGCAGGGCCGCCGCGTGCGGGTTTCCACGCATAGTGGAGACGGGATTTCAAAAAATCCCCTCCACTATGCTGGAACATCTGGACGCTGCTTGTTTGACGCTGCAGCTCTGCGCAGTGTCAAACAAGCAGCGTTTCCTGACCGTGGAAACATACCCAAACTGTTAAAAAAAGCACATTTCTCCAATTTGGAATACAAATGATTCTCCCTGAGTCTCAGGAGAACTGTACGTAGATGTTGCAAGTGAGATTGACTGTCTGGTGAATACACCAAAATGTCATCCAAGTAGATAGAAAGTCACATTAATAAAATTCTGAAAAACAGCAGGGGCATTAGTGAGACCAAAGGGCATAACCAAGTTTTCAAACAGCCCTTCAGTCATCAAAAATGCTATTTTCTATTCATCCCCTTCCCGAACCCTAATAAGGTTTTATGCCCCTCGTAAATTGCGCTTAGAGAACCATTTGGCCCCGTTGAGTTGGTTACATAGATCGGGAATCAAGGGAAAAGGGTACGTGTTTTTTACTGTCATTTTGTTTAGTTCTCGAACCAAAAGTCGAGGCTCGATCACAAACCACCATCTTTTTTTTTTTTTTTTACAAAAAAGAACCCTGCAGCCACAGGTGAAACAGAAGACCAAAAATGCCCCTTGCGGAGACTCTTAGCGGTGTACTCCTTCATGGCTTGACGTTTGGGCGTGGATAAATTAAACAGGCGAGCCTTGGGTAACTTGGCTTCCGGAACTAAATCGATGGCGCAATCAAAAGGTCTTTGTGGTGGCAACGCCTCAGCCTCACTTTCAGAAAACACGTCTTCAAAGTCCTTCAGATACTCCGGAATACTCTCCAGACCGACACAGATACACATTTTACAGGAGCAACAAGAGGTGCCAAATTACAACACAAGCCGTTAGCTTTACACCCCCATTAAATGATCTGCCCCGTGACCCAATTAATGACAGGATTGTGGCGTTGAAGCCAAGGCATCTCCAGTATCAGTCCTGCAGGCAAATTATCCAGAACAAAACAACTTAATTTTTCCACATAAGTGGGACACACTTTCAGCAAAAAAACTTCAGACATAAAACAGATTCCCTCACGGGTGAGGGGAGAGGAGTCAATAGCCATGATTTTAACAGGATCATTAAGCCTGATCCCTATCTTATTAATAGTCACCACCCGGGAATCGATCAGGTTAATGGTAGAACCACAATCAACAAAAGCGATGGTAACAACAGGACCACCAGCAAGTGCCAATTCCACCTGGAGAAGAATTTTAGCAAGTGTGGAAAAATGTACCTGGCAGTCTGGGCAACTTCCTCGATCATTACCCAGACTTAGGCGTTTCCCAGCGGTTTAGCTGATGAAGGACAAGAGGGACAGTTTTTTTCGAATGTCCACAGAAAAAACACAGTCGAATGTCTCTCCGACGTCTTTATTCTCTTTCCTTCAACGAGATAGCCCCTACCTCCATGGGCTTACAGTCAAATGCAGAATCACTTAGGTTGGGGTATACTGGAGTCTCCTGCTGCATCACTCCTCTAGCACGGAGCCTCCTATCCATATGGACCGCCTGAGTCATGGCGTCCTCCAGAGTATCGAGGGAGGATGTAATGCCAGAGTGTCCTGAAGACGGTTAGACAGGCCCCTGTGAAACAACCCCCTCAGAGCAGCGTTGTTCCAGGAAACTTGAGCGGCCCAGCGTCTAAACTCTGAACAGAACCATTCTGCTTCCCCTGTGCCACACTCATAACCTTATCTTCAGCCAGACCCACTCTATGAGGCTCTGTTATGGACTGGTAATTTAGGAGCGACATGCGACTAGCTCTGGGCAGGTGGTAACTATACAGCCCGCAGTTCCTGATCTTAACACAACACTAGCAGTAGCCGTGGGATGTTCCTGTCACTCCCTGGACACCTCGTCACAGCCGGAGAACTAGCTACCCCTAAAGGTAGAAACAGGAAAGCTATCTTGCCTCAGAGAAAATCCCCGAAGGATAGGACAGCCCCCCACAAATATTGACTGTGAGAGGAGAAGGAAATGACATACGTAGTATGAAACAAGATTTAGCAAAGGAGGCCAATTCTAGCTAGATAGACAGTAAGGAAAGAAACACTGTGCAGTCAGTAATAAAAACTAGAAAAAGTCCACCGCAGAGATATGCAAAAATCTCCACACCTGACTAAAGGTGTGGAGGGCAAAAACTGCAGCCCAGAGCTTCCAGCTAGCTAAATAGATCCATACTGATAAGCTGGACAAATGAGCAAAACATAGAATGTGCTGAACAATAAAGTCCACAACAAGTGGACTGCAAAAGGACTTATCTTTGCTGAACTGGACAGAGTGTCAGGGAAATCCAAAAGAGCAGTGGCTCCAAGCAGGAACAATTGGCAACTGGCATTGATTGAGGAATAAGGCCAGACTAAAATAGCCGAGCCAGAAAGACGATCAGTGGGAGCAGTTGCTGATGCTAAATCCAAGAAGCAGCTATACCACTCAAAACCACAGGAGGGAGCCCAAGAGCAGAATTCACAAAAGTGCTACTTACAACCACCGGAGGGAGCCCAAGAGCGGAATTCACAACAGGCTCATCATAAATGTGCCCCAGAGCCTCAATAAACAGGTTCACCAACATATGCTCTGGTGCAGAAAGAGAGAGAGAGAAAGCCCATGCCTGTGGAGCCCCCTTAACAAGGACATGACGATCCCCACCCTCTGCTTTTCGTTCCCAGAAGCTTGGGGACGTAACTAAAAAAAACAATTTGCAGCCCTCTTTAAAAACCCTAAACAACTTTTTATCCCTGGAAAAATTATCAGGTAATTTCACCGGTGGCTCAGGATCCAGTAGAGATATGTCATTGGGACCCCCGTCCCAAATCCCAGACAGAACAGGACCCTGTAGAGCCCCCGCTACATCTCTCTGCACCAGTTGGTGCGAGAAAACCAGAGCCTGTTGCTCCATGGACATTTTTTGCATTAGCTGAGAGAGCTCCTTGACTTGATCCGTGAGTGTCCACACCGGATCCATAATAATCTAGCCCCCTGCCACCCAACCAGAGAAAAATACTGTATTGTCAGTTATAATATCACGAGCACCGCACAGTACTCACACTGTGCGTCCGTGCGCGTGTCCTGAGCAGGGATGGTGAAAACCGGGATGTCTAGATAGGTGGTGCGGCTAGGGAGACAAGTCGTGCAGCAAGTACAGGACCTGAAACATGTGACCGCCGAAGAAGTGGTCGAGGGGGAGGAGCCTAACCCCGGAACCCTGGGGAACAGAGTACCGTCGGGGAGTGCAGGACAGGGAGCTGGAACCACACGGATACTAACGGAGATTGAAGAGGTACCAAAGGGAGCACACTAGAGACAGAGTCAGTAACAGGCCGTGGTCAGAACCGGAGAGGGTGACACAGTACAGAGAGGGTTAAAACAGACGGGAAGTCAGGGACAGAGCCAAGAGTCAAACCAGGAGATAAACTGAAGGTAACAGATAGCAAGAGCAAGAACGTAAACGGACCAGGTCATACACAGGCAACACGGACACAAGCAGATTGTAATCACAGACACATGAGAGTCAGTACTCAGCCGAGGATCAGAGGATAACTGACAAAGAATCCTGGTATTGTGTGGGTATAATTAACCCTCCCAAAACCAAAAGGAGGCCACAATCATTAACCCTGCGAAGGCAGGGAAGGAACCCAGACCATTCCATGACACCATATGTCCCAAGTGCTGCATGTTATATCACATTGTGAGGAAAGAGATTGCCACGAACATGAAGGGACTGATCTTCTGATTCGAAGTCAGACACCTTATCCATTAGGCCACGCAGTCTACACATAATGTAACCCAACCAGGGTATCAAGCAGGTAAGCACAAGAGTATAACTATTATGTAGCTAATAAAATAGGTCATAAATACCATATAATGACATAGTAACATACTATACCTAAGCACAATGAACCACTGGAGCAGGACTGGATAAACGTCCCCCTCACCCCAACGGACGTTTCGCCCGTAGCTTCTTCCGGGGGCATCCTGATTTTGGCTATTTGCTGTTGTCCTCCTCCTTATCCTCATCCTCATCCTCCACCACCATATCACCAGGGTGACCGTGGTCCGTGATGCAACACCCACATCATTTTTGTAAAGGGTGTTTATGATGCCCGTAAAAAAAATTGTTATACAGTATGTTCATGTATACCCCCAGGCGTAAATGTTTGTCAGCCCATACACTTAGTGCATGGGCTTTACAAGTATAGGAGACCTGCTCCTTTCTAATAGGAACATTTGTTTATGAGGCCCTCCTCCACTTCTCTTCCAAGGGGCATTGTAGTGCCTCCAAATTTTTGGCAGCCCTTGCATTCACTGCATAGGCAAACAGTATGGGAGACCCACTTCCTAACAATGGGAACATTGTTTTTAGGAGGCTCTCCTGTACGTCTTTTCAAAGGGGTATTGGGGTGTGTCCAAATTTTGGGCAGCACTACCACTCACTGCATATGTAATAAGAGTATAGGAGACCCACTGTTTAATAATGGGAACAACAAAGCATAGCCAGCTGATGGTGCTCTAAGAATAGTGAGGGACGACTGCTGGCCCTATAAAAATAGGCTTTGTGACTTTCAGAGTCCCTCCTTCATAAATGAAACAGGATGTGTCTGATGATGTGTCACACAACAAAGTTGTAAAATCTTAAAATTACATTTCCCAGTGAATGCATTTGTCTTGGTTGAAAGCAATGCTAAAGTTCAAAAACACATCAAAAACGCTACGTGTGAACATAGCCCAAGGTGTGGAGGAGCATTTTTGTTTTTGGTTATTTATTTTGCCTTATATACAAGTCATTACCCTGGAAAGGATGTTCCTTAACATGTTTCCTAGGAAAATCCATTTTGGTTTCATTTTTGTATGTTTTATTGTGAGTCTGCAAAAATGGCGTAAGACTCTGACAACATTGTTCACAGCAGTGACCTGGGAGTCAGAAATGCTTCCAGGGGTCTTCCCCATGCTGTTTCCATGTCATTTGACCAGTTCCCATCGATTTTCTCAATTTCTAGTCCCTCTTCAGACCGCTGGTGGTGACCGCCGGAAAATGCTTGAGTTTTCCATAGACTTACATTGGGCTTGTTGCTTGGGTTGACCACCCGAGCATTCCAATTTGTTCGACCTGAGCAACGAGCACCCGAGCATTTTAGTGCTCGCCCATCACTAGCTGGAACCCATGTTGTGTACACCTTGTTGCGGTGTGATGGCTTTTACGCTTTTTTTTATCAAATTAGTATCAACTACGTACCCTATGCTATTTACTTGTACTATTAGGCCATGTTCTCACATTAAGTATTTGGTCAATATTTTTAAATCAGTATTTGTAAGCCAAAACCAATAGTGGGAGAAAAAAGGAGAAGTGATTATATTGTTCCATAATACTTTTTATCTGATTGTTCAACTCCTGAATTTGGCTTGTAAAATATTGATCAAATTCTCAACATGGGAACGTGATCTTAATATTACTTACTGCACGGTATTTGGTCATTATGTTTTATCCTAGGTTGTGTTTGTTAGGCCGGGTTCAAGTTAGCGTTTGGCTGGTCTGCATATGGCTGTGTACTTCTTCCCTTAAGCTCCGCTTACGCTCTGCCTACTTCCGCATGTGTCCTGCGTCGTTTTCCGTACCTATCTTTAACATTGGATACGCAGGGACATGCGTTGTATGCGGATGTGTCCGAAGCTTAAGGGAAGAAGTTTGCAGCCATACGCAGGCCAGCCAAACGCTAATGTGAACCAGGCCTTAGTTGGGCACAGTGTGAATCTGCACCTACACATTACATCAACATGTGTTCCAGCTCATTTCTTTTGCTTTTGGTTTGTGAATCTTGTCTATATAGCTTCCCAGGTGCAGGTGCAAAACAGTCAGATTTGGGTCATGCTCAGTCTCTATCAGTTTTGAGATCTGCTCACAGATGAACTACTTTAGTTCGGCTGGTTTCACATTTGCTTTTGTGTCCGGAGCGTTTCTGACTCATACATCCACATGTGTCTTGATTTCCTATCTTTAACATTGTAGACAGAGGTGCATGCATTTGCATGCGTTCGCCCGTGTTTGCTTACGCATGCGTTTTTTCGCGGGCGTGGCTAACACACCATGTTGGATTTTTTGAGACGGCAAATTTCCGTCAAATATGCGCAGGCATGCGCATGCGGATGAGTGAGTTAAAAAAAACGCATTACTGTCTATGGGAACGCATGCGTACGCATGTCTTTGCGTATGCATGAATTCGATGCACTTGTGTACTTTGGACTGCGTATGTCCAGAAACTTATTTAGACATGCCCATTGAGACACGCCCTCCTGGATATCAAATGCATGCGCATAAAAAGCGCAAAAGCATATACAAACGCATGCAAATGCTGCGTTTTTTTGCAGTCATGCGTATGCTGATGGGGATAACAAAAGGCTGCGTTATCATGCGTTTGCATACATTTTTGCATACGTCTGCGGTTGCGGATGATACGCTGCGCACATAGACGCAAATGTGAAACTAGCCTTAGGGTCCATCCTTATTGGGTACTTTTCTGTTTTTTTGCTTTGTTTTTTATCAAAACAGTGTGTTATTTACAAAGACTATTACTATTTATTTATTTATGTACCACAGGTTATTAGCTTATTTTGTTTTTATCCTAGATTTTGCCTAAAAAAAACAAAATGACCCCTGATGAAGCAGTGGTGAAACACGTGTCGGGTCTTGCGGTCGCTGAGCTGATCATTGATATGCAGTACCTCTTTTCGTCTGGGTATATGCAAATATTTCTTTACTATTATTTATTTTATTTTACGTACTTTTGAGATATTTATCCATTTAACTTTAGCAATCATATCATGTTTATTATTAAGCGTTTCATGTACATGCAGACAGGCACTTATTTGACTTGCTATTATAGCATCATACTTTTTTGATCATCTGTGGCAATGCTTCACTGTACACATGTACATGTGAAACTTCCATGATTAGCTCACCTACCACATACACACATGCGTGTGTGTGTGTATATATATATATATGTATGTATACATATATACTGAAAAGTGGGATGTGCAATATTATTTGGCCCCTTTAACTTAATAGTTTGTTGCGCCACCTTTTGCTTCGATTACAGCTGCAATTCACTTGGGGTATGTCTCTATCAGTTTTGTACATCGAGAGGCTGAAATTCTTGCCCATTCTTTCTTGGCAAACAGCTCGAGCTCAGTGAGGTTTGATGGAGATCGTTTATGAACAGCAGTTTTCAGCTCTTTTCACAGATTCTCAATTGGATTGGGGTCTGGACTTTGACTTGGCCATTCTAACACCTGGATACGTTTATTTGTGAACCATTCCATTGTAGATTTTGCTTTATGTTTGGGATCATTGTCTTGTTGGAAGACAAATCTCCTTCCCAGTCTCAGGTCTTTTGCAGACTCCAACAGGTTTTCTTCGAGAATGGTCCTGTATTTGGCTCCATCTATCTTCCTATCAATTTTAACCATCTTCCCTGTCCCTGCTGAAGAAAAGCAGGCCCAAACCATGATGCTGCCACCACCATGTTTGACAGTAGGGATGATGTGTTCAGGGTGATGAGCTGTGTTGTCTTTACGCCAAACATATCATTTGGCATTGTTTCCAAAAAGTTTGATTTTGGTTTCATCTGACCAGAGCACCTTCTTCCACATGTTTGGTGTGTCTCCCAGGTGGGTTGTTGCAAACTTTTAACAACACTTTTTATGGATATCTTTGAGAAATGGCTTTCTTCTTGTGACTCTTACATAAAGGCCAGATTTGTGCGGTGTACGACTGATTGTTGTCCTATGGACAGACTGTCCCACCTCAGCTGTAGATCTCTGCAGTTGATCCAGAGTGATCATGGGCCTCTTGGTTGCATCTCTGATCAGACTTCTCCTTGTTTGAGATGAAAGTTTAGAAGGACGGCCGGGTCTTGGTAGATTTGCAGTGGTATGATACTCCTTCCATTTCAATATGATCGCTTGTACACAGTGCTCCTTGGGTGTTTAAAGTTTTGGAAATCATTTTGTATCCAAATCCAGCTTTAAACTTCTCCCCAACAGTATCACGGACCTGCCTGTTGTGTTCCTTGGTCTTCATTGATGTTCTCTGTGCTTCAAACAGAACTCTGAGTCTATCACAGAGCAGGTGCATTTATACGGAGACTTGATTACACACAGGGGGATTACATTTATCATCATTAGGCATTTAGAACAACATTGGATCATTCAGAGATCCACAATGACCTTCTGTAGTGAGTTTGCTGCACTGAAAGTAAAGGGGCCGAATAATATTGCACACCCCACTTTTCAGTTTTTGAATTTCCACAAAAATGTAAAATAACCAATAAATTTCATTCAGCTTCACAATTGTGTTCCACTTGTTGTTGATTCTTCACTAAAAATTTACATTTGGTTTCTTTATGTTTGAATCATGGCTGTCATATACCGACGACCGGGCTCAGCCACTGCCTTCATCGACCAATTCTCCACCTGGCTCCTTCACTTTCTCTCTGCTGACATCCCCACCATCATCATAGGTGACTTTAATATCCCTACTGACACCTGCCAGCCAGCAGCCTCCAAGCTACTGGCCCTTACTTCATCCTTTGGACTCACTCAGTGGTCCTCCACAGCCACCCACACAGACGGACATACACTAGACCTCATCTTCACCCGCCTCTGTTCCTTATCTAATCTCACAACCTCTCCCTTCCCCCTATCTGACCACCATCTACTCACCTTCTCATCCTTATCCTCCTCACCTGCCCCTCATGTCCAGCCATTACCACATCCTCGCAGAAACCTCGCAAATCTAGACATTCACAGACTCTCAGACTCTCTTCTACCCCTGTCCTCCATATCTTCACTCCATGACATGGACAGCGCCACCGCTTTCTATAACTCCACCCTCACATCAGCCATAGACTCAGTAGCCCCTCTCATGCATGGCACAGTGCGACGAACCAATAGGCAACCTTGGCATAACAATCTCACAAAAAAACTTCGACAAGCATCCAGGGTTGCAGAGCGGCGTTGGAAGAAAACACGCCTGCCAGACGACTTCACTGCTTATAAACAAGCTACATTTGACTTCACATTAGCCCTCACCTCCGCTAAACAGACTTATTTCACTAACCTTGTATCTTCACTATCCTACAACCCAAAACAACTGTTCAGCACATTTAACTCTCTCCTCTGCCCACCACTGCCACCTCCAACCCCCCTCATCTCTTCGGAGGACTTTGCCACCTACTTCAAAAACAAGATCGACCAAACAAGGCAAACCTTAACTGTTCCACCACCCCAACCACTCCATATACCAGACCTCTGCCCTTCCCTAATAACCTCCCTCTCCAACATCACTGAAGGAGAGCTTACTTGCCTCTTTTCCAAATCGCACCTCACCACCTGTGCACTTGACCCCATCCCCTCCCACCTCCTCCCCAACCTCACTAACATGCTCATTCCAGCCCTAACCCATCTCTTCAACCTATCGCTATCTTCTGGTACCTTCCCCTCTGCCTTCAAACATGCCACCATCACACCCATCCTCAAAAAAACTAACCTTGACCCAACTGCTATGCCCAGTTACCGCCCCATATCACTGCTCCCGTTTGCTTCAAAACTCCTTGAGCAGCATGTCCATGCTCAAATTTCCTCCCACCTCTCATCTAACTCTCTCCTTGACAACCTCCAATCTGGCTTCCGCCCCCACCACTCCACCGAAACTGCCCTGACAAAAATTACTAATGACTTACTCACAGCCAAAGCTAACAGACAGTTCTCCATCCTCCTCCTTCTTGACCTGTCCTCTGCTTTCGACACAGTCGATCACTGCCTACTGCTACAGATTCTTTCTTCCCTTGGCATCAAAGACCTTGCCCTGTCCTGGATTGCCTCATACCTTTCCGACCGCACATTTAGCGTTTCCCACTCCCACACCACCTCCTCATCCCGCCCTCTCTCTGTTGGAGTCCCTCAAGGCTCTGTCCTAGGGCCCCTACTTTTTTCCATCTATACTCTTGGCCTAGGACAACTCATAAATTCCCACGGCTTCCAGTACCACCTGTATGCGGACGACACTCAGATCTACCTCTCTGGCCCAGATGTCACCTCTCTGCTGTCCAGAATCCTGAAGTGTCTGTCAGCCATATCCTCCTTCTTCACCTCTCGCTTCCTAAAACTCAATGTAGACAAAACCGAACTAATCATCTTTCCCCCATCGCACGTATCCCCCTACCTGACCTATCTATTATGGTAAACGGCATCACGCTCTCTCCCGCACCTGAAATCCGCTGCCTCGGGGTAACTCTCGACTCTGCCCTGTCCTTCAAATCACACGTCCAAACTCTTGCCACCTCCTGTCGCCTTCAACTCAAAAATATTGCCAGAATCCGTTCCTTCCTCAGCCCACAATCTACCAAAACTCTTGTGCATGCCCTCATCATCTCCCGCCTCGACTACTGCAACACCCTCCTCTGTGGCCTCCCCGCTAACTCTCTTGCACCACTCCAGTCTGTCCTCAACTCTGCTACCCGGCTAATCCACCTCGCTACTCCCCTGCTTCTCCCCTCTGCAAATCCCTCCACTGGCTCCCAATTCCCCAACGAATCCAGTTCAAACTACTAACACAGATCTACAAAGCCATCCACAACCTGTCCCCTCCCTATATCTCTGAACTAATCTCCCACTATCTTCTCTCACGTAATCTCCGATCCTCCCAAGACCTCCTACTCTCCTCCACACTTATTCCCGAATATCCCCCATCCTCTGGAATTCCATGCCTCAACACGTCCGACTATCCACCACCCTCGGCTCCTTCAGACGGAACCTGAAAACTCATCTATTCAAGAAAGCCTACAGCCTGCAATAACCATTGTGCCGCCTCGACATCGCCAGAGCCGCCACCTCGCCCCTACCTTCTGTCTCTTCCCCACTACCCCATAGAATGTAAGTCCGCAAGGACAGGGTCCTCTCCCCTCTGTACCAGTCTGTCACTGTAAACTTGTTTACTGTAAACGATATTTATAACTCTGTATGTAACCCCTTTCTCATGTACAGCACCATGGAATTAATGGTGCTATATAAATAAATAATAATAATAATAATAATCATGATATGTGGGAAAAGGTTGAAAAGTTCCAGGGGGTCGAATACTTTCGCAAGGCACTGTATATATAAATATGCACATGCGTATTTTTTAAGATGAAATCTGTTTGTCTTTTGGTGTGTGCCTTCATTATTTTGTAAATACATGTTCTTAATGAATTCTTATAATGAATTTAACTTTTTAAATGATACTGGTGATATATTTTGTCCAGTATGTGCCAGATGCACAGGGATCACATACTGTTGGATGAATCTGATATATAGGGGTAACACTAAATTACAGGCTAGTGTTGTTCTGCAAACTTTTTTCTAGTTAAAGACTTGTCAAAGAGATTAGTAAAGGATCTTTGTAAATTTGTAAAGAATCTAATGTCCTCAGAAGCGGTGCCAACAATGCTTCATAAATATATTGTTTAGATCAAATGTAATTGATGATAATTTTTGCAGAGGAACAATCTTTTAAAATCATCGATGAAGTTTATTGACCTTTTTCATTCACACTTATTTTAATTGTGATAATTTAGAAATTATTTAATCATGGTCAGTGAAAATGGGTCATTATACCTTACTTCAATTCATTTTCCTTACTTTTTTGTTTTTGCAAATTAGATTTCCTTTTAGCCATGGGAGTCTTAGATTTTTTTTCCTCCCACAGTTCGGCCGGCCTCACACTAGCGAGTTTTACGGACGTATGAGCGCATAAACTACGTCCGTAAAACTCGCAAAATAAACGGCACAATTATTCTCAATGGGGCTGCTCCTATTAGCCGTATATTACGGTTCAGTATTATACGGCTTTCTACGGCCGTACAAAATCGCAGCATGCTGCGTTTGTCACCGTATTGCGCAAAAAAATCGCCAATGAAAGTCTATGGGGGCGAGAAAAATACGGATTCCACACTGACCAGCAGTGTGACTTGCGAGAAATACGCAGCGGTGTTAGTGAAAAGTCGGTAATTCAATTGCCGGCTTTTCATTTCTCCTGCACAAACCCGACAGGATATGAGACATGGTTTACATACAGTAAACCATCTCATATCCCCTTTTTTTTTGCATATTCCACACTACTAATGTTAGTAGTGTGTATGTGCAAAATTTCAGCGCTGTAGCTGCTGAAATAAAGGGTTAAATGGCGGAAAAAATTGGCGTGGGCTCCCGCGCAATTTTCTCCGCCAGAATGGTAAAGCCAGTGACCGAGGGCAGATATTAATAGCCAGGAGAGGGTCCATGGTTATTGGCCCCCCCGTGGCTAAAAACATCTGCCCCCAGCCACCCCAGAAAAGGCACATCTGGAAGATGCGCCTATTCTGGCACTTGGCCACTCTCTTCCCACTCCCTGTAGCGGTGGGATATGGGGTAATGAAGGGTTAATGCCACCTTGCTATTGGAAGGTGACATTAAGCCAGATTAATAATGGAGAGGCGTCAATTATGTCACCTATCCATTATTAATCCAATAGTACGAAAGGGTTAAAAAACACACACACACATGATTTAAAAGTATTTTAATGAAATAAACACAGCGGTTGTTGTAATAATTTATTGTTCTCTCAATCCATCAGGAACACCCTCGCTTGGAAAAATAATAAACGCACAAGATACATACCTTCTGGTGAACCGTCTCGTCCCACGAAGTAATCCATCTGAAGGGGTTAACTAATATTACAGGCAGGAGCCCTGCTAAATGCAGCTGTGCTCCGTGCTTGTAATTCCCCAGCGAATGAATGAAATGTAGGTCATTGACCTACATTTCCTTCAGTCGCGGTGAGGCGCCCTCTGGTGGATGTTCTCATGAACTGCAGCCTGGGAACTTTTTCCCACGCTCCAGGTCATATGAGGACATCCACCAGGGGGCGCATCACCGCGACTGAAGGAAAAAGGCCATCACGCCGAAACGCGCGTTGGGGCGGGTGTATGCTGCGGTGGCTCCTGTTCTTACATCTCTCAGGTATATTGCGGATTATTTTTGTTGCAAATGCTTAATACTTTATGATGTAATTACCTGTGCAATCTTTTCAGAGACTTATATTGTGTTTACATGCTATTCTTATGATTATATTATATTTCTCTGTATATTTTGAGCCAGCTGTACAACATACACCCCAGCGTTTCTCAACATGTGTGCAATAATATCTGCCTTGTGTTGTTCCCTTGTCTCCCACCCTGATCCTGTTCATTAATAATAAAATATTTTTATATTTATTAACAATTTAGTTCTTCGGGGTTTTCTTGATCGTTGTTTGCGGTAGTTTTGTGGCACTTTATGTGCGATCGCCCCAGAATTATCCATACATTAGCCCACTACCTAATACTAACATTTGTATATTTATCATATTACAATTGATTGTGGGCATGAGCCTTGTGAAGTTGTTTTGTGTAACATTAGTACTGTGGAATATGCAAAAAAAAAAGGGGATATGAGATGGTTTACTGTATGTAAACCATGTCTCATATCCTGTCGGGTTTGTGCAGGAGAAATGAGAAGCCGGCAATTGAATTACCGGCTTTTAACACATATCGCGCTGAATGAAATCTAAATACAGAATATATATATATGTGTCTCAATGACATATATATATATATATATATATACTGTATATATGTTTTCCCGAACATTTGAGCACATAAATCCATTAGATGTCGGTTTTGCAAGCCTGCGCGAAAATCTCGCAGTACGGATGCCATACGGATTACATACGGAGGATGCCATGCGCAAAATACGCTGACACACCCTGACTACGGATCAATATTTTGGGAACATTTCTCCGTATTACGGCCGTAGTACGGACGTATAATACGTGGCGTATTGTCTTACGCCCAGTGTGAGGCCGGCCTTCAACTGAGCTTTCCAATGTTTATTATCCTCTGTGTAGTGTTTACATGTTATCTGATCTCCTACTTTCAGGGTATGTGCACATGTTGCGGATTTCTTGCAGAAATTTCCTGAAGAAAACCGGAAATTTTCTGCAAGAAATCCGCATATTTTTTTTTGCGTTTTTTTTCCGTTTTTTTCGCGTTTTTTTAGCATTCTGCAAGCGTAATTAGCTTGCAGAATGCTAAAGTTTTCCAAGCGATCTGTAGCATCGCTTGGAAAACTGATTGACAGGTTGGTCACACTTGTCAAACATAGCGTTTGACAAGTGTGACCAACTTTTTACTATAGATGCAGCCTATGCAGCATCTATAGTAAAAGATAGAATGTTCAAAAATAATAAAAAAAATAAAAAAATGCTTATACTCACCCAGACATCTCCTCACCGGCGTCCGTTCCTCTTCCTATAGCTGGTCTGTGCGCACAGGACCTTCCGTGACGTAACGGTCACGTGAGCGGTCACATGACCGCTCACGACCAATCACAGGACAGTGACATCATCGGCAAGGTCCTTCACCGCACATCAGCTACAGGAACCGAAGCAACAGCATGCAGTGAAGGCGGGAAGACATCGAGGGTGAGTATATCGCTATTTTTTATTTTAATTCTTATTTTTTTACCAATTATATGGTGCCCAGTGCGTGGAGGAGAGTCTCCTCTCCTCCACCCTGGGTACCAACCGCACATAATCTGCTTACTTCCCGCATGGTGTTCACAGCCCCGTGCGGGAAGTAAGCAGATCAATGGACCCCTAGGTGTGCGGAATCCCCTGCAATTCCGCATTTTAATGAACGTGTTGCTTTTTTTTCCGCGATGCGATTTTTTCGCGGAAAAAAAGGCTACATTTGCACAAAAAATGCGGAATACACTTAAAATAATGGGAGGCATATGTAAGCGTTTTTTTCGCGTTTTTATCACGTTTTTATAGCGAAAAAACGCGAAAAAAACGCGAAAAATACTTAACGTGTGCACATGGCCTTACTGTAAGCAATGGGGTTTCATCTCAGAGGCCTGTTCAACACAGTTTAGAAATGGTTGGCAAAATGTACACATATATTTTTCCCTTAATGAAGCATCTAAAGATTTATAAAAAATCAAGTGTTAGGGTACTGTCTCACAGTGGCACTTTTGTCGCTACGACGGTACGATCCGTGACGTTCCAGCGATATCCATACGATATCGATGTGTCTGACACGCAGCAGCGATCAGGGACCCTGCTGAGAATCGTACGTCGTAGCAGATCGTTTGGAACTTTCTTTCATTGCTGGATCTCCCGCTGTCATCGTTGGATCGGTGTGTGTGACACCGATCCAACGATGCGTTCGCTTGTAACCAGGGTAAACATCGGGTTACTAAGCGCAGGGCTGCGCTTAGTAACCCTATGTTTACCCTGGTTATCATCGTAAAAGTAAAAAAAAACAACTACATACTCACATTCCGGTGTCCGTCAGGTCCCTTGCCGTCTGCTTCCCGCTCTGACTGACTCCCGGCCGGAAAGTAAGAGCAGATCACAGCGGTGACGTCACCGCTGTGCTCTGCTTTCACTTTACGGCGGCACTCAGTCAGAGCGGGAAGCAGACTGCAAGGGACCTGACGGACACCGGAATGTGAGTATGTACTGTTGTTTTTTTTTACTTTTACGATGGTAACCAGGGTAAACATCAGGTTACTAAGCGCGGCCTGCGCTTAGTAACCCGATGTTTACCCTGGTTACCCGGGGCCTTCGGCATCATTGGTCGCTGGAGAGCGGTCTGTGTGACAGCTCTCCAGCGACCACACAACGACTTTCCAACGATCACGGCCAGGTCGTATCGCTGGTCGTGATCGTTGGAAAGTTGCAGAGTGTGACAGTACACTTAGGGTACTGTCACACAGTGGCACTTTGATCGCTACGACGGTACGATCCGTGACGTTCCAGCGATATCCATACGATATCGCAGTCTCTGACACGCTACTGCGATCAGGGACCCCGCTGAGAATCGTACGTCGTAGCAGATCGTTTGGAACTTTATTTCGTTGCTGGATCTCCTGCTGTCATCGCTGGATCGTTGTGTGTGACAGCGATCCAGCGATGCGTTCGCTTGTAACCAGGGTAAACATCGGGTTACTAAGCGCAGGGCCGTGCTTAGTAACCCGATGTTTACCGTGGTTACCAGCGTAAAAGTAAAAAAAAAAAAAAGTACATACTCACATTCCGGTGGCCTTCAGGTCCCTTGCCGTCTGCTTCCCGCTCTGACTGACTGCCGGCTAAAAAGTAAGAGCAGATCACAGCGGTGACGTCACTGCTGTGATCTGCTTTCACTTTACGGCGGCACTCAGTCAGAGCGGGAAGCAGACGGCAAGGAACCTGAAGGACACCGGAATGTGAGTATGTACGGTTTGTTTTTTTTTACTTTTACGCTGGTAACCACGGTAAACATCGGGTTACTAAGCGCGGCCCTGCGCTTAGTAACCCGATGTTTACCCGGGACCTCGGCATCGTTGGTCGCTGGAGAGCAGTCTGTGTGACAGCTCTCCAGCGACCACACAACGACTTTCCAACGATCACGGCCAGGTCGTATCGCTGGTCGTGATCGTTGGAAAGTTGCAGAGTGTGACAGTACCCTTAGGATGTCAAGATGAGGATCTTATCATATTAAGCTGCTGACATGCAGAGTATATGGGACAAAACAAAAACAGGCTAAGGGCTTGTTCACACTTTGCAGATTTTGCTGCAGATTTTTCCGCAGCGGATTTGGAAAAACCGCAGTGCAAAAACCGCTGCGGTTTTCACTGCGGATTTTCCTGCGTTTTCTTCTGCGGATTCCTCTGCGGGTTTTCAACAGCAGTTTCCTATTGGTGCATGTTGAAAACCGCTGCGGAATCCGCAGAAAGAAGTGACATGCTCCTTCTTTTTTTCCGCAGCAATTCCGTGCGGTTTTTTAAGGGAATTTCCGCAATGTGGGCACAGCGGTTTTTGTTTTCCATAGGGTAACATTGTACTGTACCCTGCATGGAAAACTGCTGCGGATCCGCAGCGTCAAATCCGCTGCAGATCCGCAGAAAAAAACCGCAAAGTGTGAACATAGCCTTACAGTCGGACTGGCCTATGAATCCCACAGTGGGCCCCGAGCCCAAAAGCGGAGCTCTTGTTTTATTAGAAGTGTCATGATTAGTGTTGAGCGATACCGTCCGATACTTGAAAGTATCGGTATTGGAAAGTACCGGCAAAGTATCGGATCTAATCCGATACCGATACCCGATACCAATACAAGTCAATGGGACCCCAAGTATCGGACGGTATCCTGTATGGTTCCCAGGGTCTGAAGGAGAGGAAACTCTCCTTCAGGCCCTGGGATCCATATCAATGTGTAAAAGAAAGAATTAAAATAAAAAATAGGGGTATACTCACCCTCCGACGCAGCCTGGACTTTACCACCGTAACCGGGAGCCGTTGTACCTAAGAATGCGCGGAGCCGCCGGAGAGGTGAGTATATCCCTATTTTTTATTTTAATTCTTTATTTTACACATTGATATTAATCCCGATACCGATTCCCGATACCACAAAAGTATCGGATCTCGGTATCGGAATTCCGATACCCGCAAGTATCGGCCGATACCCGATACTTGCGGTATCGGAATGCTCAACACTAGTCATGATGTCTTTACTGCCAGGAAATCATTGTCATTCCTACCTCTAGAGAGATGACATAGAAAATAGGAGCATCGCCTCTGAGCAGTGCAAACTATATCGCAACAAACAATGCACCCCAATAGTGTACAAGAGGACAAGCCCAGGGGATGACAAGTGTGAATAAGAGATTTTCTGGGTTATGGAGTAGGAAACAACTGTGCTCTCTGCTGCTGGAGCTTGACCCAAACTCATCCTGATTTAGCAGCAGCAGAATTTGCTTAAAGGGGTATTTTGATCTCCAAGATCCTATCACAATATGGATACCATGGATACCTAAGCTATTCTTTTGCCCTGCACATGAGGTAAGCAGTATAGTGAATCAGAAGAACTATACATTTCTAATTGGAGATATTTGCTAATATTATAACACCTAATACATATTTGGGTAGCATCTGGGATATGGGAATACCCCTTTAACTCTTTATTCTGTAATCTTGTGTTAAGACCCAGGAAGATATAGGTAGAGAACATAAGTTGGAGCCTCACAGTCTTTCTTGTTTGCGCAGGCTCTCCCACACACTTCTCATCATGCTCCTTACCTATTTTGTCCTATCAGACTCCAGTTTGAACACACCAGTAGTTAAAGTGGGTACGGAAAGTATTCAGACTCCTTTAAATTTTTCACTCTTTTAATTCATTGCAGCCATTTGGTAAATTCAAAAAAGTTATTTTTTCACATTAATGTACAATCTGCACTGCATCTTGACTGAAAAAAACAGAAATATAGAAATTTTTACAAATTTAATAAAAAAGAAAAACTGAAATATCTCATGGTCATAAGTATTCAGACCCTTTGTTCAGACACTCATATTTAATTCCCATCCTGTCCATTTCCTTGTGATCCTCCTTGAGATGGTTCTACTCCTTCATTGGAGTCCAGCTGTGTTTAAGTAAACTGATAGGACTTGATTTGGAAAGGTACACACCTGTCTATATAAGACCTCACAAACTATTACATGTTATATTTAATTCAAAACAATAGATTGTGTTCATAAAAAAAGTACAAAAGATTTTACGAAGGGTACAAAACAATACAGCATGTACAGTTAAATAAAATAAAATGGATAAGACAAAAGAAACTTACTACTCTGATCACAGATATGATTCGGCCTAGCGAAGGAGAGCACTTTGAAAAACGTCCAGCTAACAGGAATCATGCATCCATTGATATGTTTCTCTCTACATGAACATAGATCAGTTACACCGACACATCCCCCATAATGACCTCACATGGCCTGGGATGTGGAATGTCCTCAGCCTTTAAAGATTTCATGAAATTCTCAACTTATGCAATAATTTCACTCCTGATGATCGCAGAAGTTCGAGATCATCGTCATATTTTTTATTGGGATTTTTCTGTTACCCGGAGACCAAACATGACATGGCTGTTGTCAGTTATCTGTCTATTATTTATTTGTGGGTCTTAGGCAGGGTTTACATTTATGAAAAAAACATGCATCTTCTTCCCTGATTTGTCATGAACCTGAAATTTACGTATGTCCCATCACTTTTGGATCTATACAAGCCCCAATATTCTTAACTTTCTTTCGGAGACATAAGTGTGGGGTCACTGTATAACATTTTCCCTGAAGGGACAAAGTATTTCCTGGGGAAAAAAGAGGCTCTGTCACTTCTTTATCTATGTGTAAACACATGTACCTTTGTCATCTAGCCCTCTGAAAGATCTTTCCTGCCTTAACTACCTGTCCAATATATATACCTTTGTCTATGTGCAATAGACATCCTTATTGGTACTGCCAAGATCTCTTACTTCAAAAAGGAGCCACCTGCATGTTAATTAAGATTGTCACTATCCAGATGTCAACTATTTGTTTCCTTACTGGAAATCTGTGGGACAGGGAAATAAGGAGGGAGGGGGTGAATACTCAGAGATTTTAATATTTTCTATGACATGCAGCATGTCAATTTTCTCAGGGTCTTTGCAACATTTTTTCACCCACTAACCTCAGTGAAGTCAGACAAAAATGCTACAAAAGCACAGGCCTAAAAATGATTGCGTGTTTTTTGCGGATTTGTTGCTTTTTTATAGCATTTTGCTTGCATTCTAAGACAGCAGTGAATGCTATAGAGATAGATAATAACCTATTCGGCCTCAGTTTCAATAAGAGAGTCAAATGCCTCCTGGGCATCCCTATGGCACATTCATATGGTAACTATAGTCAGGCATTGTTTTAAAGTGTATAAAACATATTGATGGTTATGTGTGTTGTTATTTGATTTTGCACCTTGGTCTGCTCATTTCTTTGCACTGGGTTGGCTCTTCCTTTATGAGACTCCCATACTGTCACCCCTTGGAGCATTATTTGCACACACCATGTTTACTTTTATTTGTTTTTATATACAGTCGTGGATGAAAGTGTTGTAACTAGGGATGAGCGAATGTGCTCAGTGTTACTTGGATATCACTCGAGTATCTGCGTGTTAGGATGTGCTCGGAACTCACTGAGAATCAACTGGTGCTTAAATTTGAAACTCAAATTCCCTTGCTGCATGTTTGGCGCCTATTACACAGCTAATACATATGCGGGGATTGCCTGCAAGTCACTGTAATGCCGTAGACATCTTGGTAGTGGCATTACTTAATTGACTGGCAGCATTGCTTCATCAGAGCTTATAAAAGGACCGGCGCCACCGCGTTCAGCTGAATTGCATTGCACAACTCAGGGACAGTTCTTATTAGAGGGAGAGATTGTTTGTCTAGGTCTCTATGTTCACAGTTTAATAAATCAGATTCCTCAAGTGTGGATACTGGTGCTGATCCTGAACCATCATAATAACAGTCCTTATAATGGCTAATCTTGTGCGTTTCTGTTTGTATCAGATAGATTCTGAATTTAGCCTAGTGAGGGACAGTTGCGGGAGCAGAGAGAGTGGCTGAATACAGCCTCTAGGCAGAATTTTTTTCTGTATTCAGTTACTTATCCATAGAGTATTGCGTGCTCTGTGGTACATTTCAGTGCTATATAACACTCCCAAAAAGGATGAAAAATGTTTCTGCATTCAATTACTCACCCGTAGAGTATTACATGTTTTGTGATACATTTTGCTGTTATATAACACTCCAAAGAAGAGTTTAACATTTTTATGGATTCAGTTACTCACCCATAGAGTATTGTGTGCTTTGCTGTACATTTTGGAGTTATATTACACTTCAAAATAGAGTTGAGAAATGTCTGGATTCAGTTACTCACCCATAGAGTATTATGTGCTTTCCAGTACATTTTGATGTTATAACTAGTGATGAGCAAGCACTAAAATGCTCGGGTGCTCGTTGCTCAGGTCGAACAAATTGGTATACTCGGGTTCACGACCCGAGCAACGAGCCCAATGTAAGTCTGTGGGAAATCCGAGTATTTTTACCGCGTTCCCAACAGGGGGTCTGTTATGACCCCAATGGCAGAGGGTCTCAGAAATAATTACTAAGTCTGCAAACACAAAAAACCAGCTCATAGGGCAGTGGTAACTGAGCTGACCATATATCTAATCCTAGCACCACAAATAGCAGCAGCCGGGGAACGTGCCTACGTTGGTTCTAGACATCTCGCGCCAGCCGGAGAACTAACTAACCCTAGAAGGGAAAAGAAAGACCTTTCTTGCCTCCAGAGAAAAGACCCCAAAAGTTGGATTCAAGCCCCCAACAAATAATAACGGTGAGGTAAGAGAAAAAGACAAACGTAAGAATGAGCTAGGTATTTTAGCAAAGAGAGGCCCACTAGCTAATAGCAGAATATAGTAAGATGACTTATATGGTCAGCAAAAACCCTATCAAAATATCCACGCTGGATATTCAAGAACCCCCGAACCGTCTAACGGCCCGGGGGGGAGAACACCAGCCCCCTAGAGCTTCCAGCAAAGTCAGGAATCACATTTAGTACAAGCTGGACAAAAATAGGAGCAAAGCAAAAAACCAAAAAACAAAGAAGCAAGACTTAGCTTAATTTTGCACGAACCAGGACCAGCAGACAGGAGCAAACAGAAACGATCTGATTACAACGATGCCAGGCACTGGACTAAGGATCCAGGTGGGTGCCAAACTGAGGAAAGACAATCCCAGAGTCATATCACTAGTAACCACAAGAGGGAGCCAAAAAGTCTAATTCACAACAGGGGTCCTTTTAACCCCTTAACGACCGCCGATACTCCTTTTAACGGCGGCCGCTAAGGGTACTTAAACCACAGCGCCGTTAATTAACGGCGCTGTGGAAAAAGTGTATAGCGCCCCCCAGAGTCGGATTTTCTCTGGGGTCTCGGTTGCCGAGGGTAGCCGAGACCCCAGAGAACATGATTCGGGGGGTTTTTACCGACCCCCGAGTTGCGATCGCCGGTAATTAACCGTTTACCGGCGGTCGCAACAAAAAAAAAAACCGCGATTTGCCGTTTAATTTCTCTGTCCTCCGATGTGATCGCACATCGGAGGACAGAGAAATGTGGTCCCCGATGGCCCCCAATAGCCCCCCGATACTTACCTACCTCCCCCGGTGCTCCTCGTGGCTCCCGATGGGCGCCGCCATCTTTTTTCCGGGAAAAAATGGCGGGCGCACGCGCAGTACGCCCGGCACCCGGAAGATCTTTGGGGTCTCGGCTGCCGGGGGTAGCCGAGACCCCAAAGAACATGATCGGGGTCGGTTTGCACCGACCCCTGCTTTGCGATCGCCGGTAATTAACAGTTTACCGGCGACCGCAAAAAAAAAAAAAAAAGCGATCAGTTATTTCTCTGTCCTCTGATGTGATCGCACATCAGAGGACAGAGAAATAGGGGGATTCGGGGACCCTAACATACTCACCCGGTGTCCCTGGGTCCTCTTCTGTCTGCTCCTGCCAGCCGGCTTTTTCATCATGGCGGGCGCATGCGCAGTGCGCCCGCCATCTGCTGGCATCTGCCGGCCGGCAGGAGAAGACGAGTTGGGGCTAAAATTAGGGTTAGGGTTAGGGTTAGGGTTAGAGTTAGGGTTAGGGTTAGAGTTAGGGTTAGGGTTAGGGTTAGGGTTGGGGCTAAATTTAGGGTTAGGGCTAGGGTTAGGGTTGGGCTACTTTCACACTAGCGTTTTTTGGCTTCCGTCGCAATGCGTCGTTGGAGAAAAAACGCATCCTGCAAAAGTGCTTGCAGGATGCGTTTTTTCTCCATTGGCTTGCATTAGCGACGCATTGCGATGGATTGCCACATGTCGCATCCGTCGTGCGACGGATGCGTCATGCTTTGACGGACCGTCGACACAAAAAAAACTACATGTAACTTTTTTGTGCGACGTGTCCGCCATTTCCGACCGCGCATGCGTGGCCGGAACTCCGCCCCCGCCTCCCCGCACCTCACAATGGGGCAGCCGATGCGTTGAAAAAACAGCATCCGCTGCACCCGTTGTGCGGCGCTTACAATGCTAGCGTCGGTACGTCGGCCCGACACACTGCGATGGGCCGAGTACGACGCTAGTGTGAAAGTAGCCTTAGGCTTCTTTCACACTTGCGTCGGTACGGGGCGGTCGCAATGCGTCGGCCCGACGTACCGACGCACGTTGTGAAAATTGTGCACAACGTGGGCAGCGGATGCAGTTTTTCAACGCATCCGCTGCCCAGTCTATGTCCTGGGGAGGAGGGGGCAGAGTTACGGCCACGCATGCGCGGAAATGGCGGACGCGACGTACAAAAAAAAGGTTACATTGAACTTTTTTTGTGACGACGGGGGCTAAAGTTATGGTTAGGGTTGGGGCTAAAGTTAGGGTTGGGGCTAAAGTTAGGGTTAAAGTTGGGATTAGGGTTAGGGTTTGGATTAGGGTTGGGATTAGTGTTACGTTTGGGATTAGGGTTGGGATTAGGGTTAGGGTTGGGATTAGGGTTAGGGGTGTGTTGGATTTAGGGATTTAGGGTTTTGATTAGGGTTATGGTTAGGGTTGAGATTAGGGCTGTTTTGGGGTTAGGGTTGTGATTATCATTAGGGTTGTGATTAGGATTATGGATCGGGTTGAGATTAGGGTTAGGGGTGTGTTGGAGTTAGGGTTGGAGTTATAATTTGGGGGTTTCCACTGTTTAGGTACATCAGGGGGTCTCCAAACACGACAGCCAATTTTGCGCTAAAAAAGTCAAATGGTACTCCCTCCTTTCTGAGCTCTGTTGTGCGCCCAAACAGTGGTTTACCCCCACATATGGGGCATCAGCGTACTCGGGATAAATTGGACAACAACTTTTGGGGTCCAATTTCTCCTGTTACCCTTGTGAAAATAAAAACTTGGGGGCTAAAAATCTTTTTTGTTGGAAAAAAAAATATTTTTTTATTTTCACTACTCTGCATTATAAACTTCTGTGAAGCACTTGAGCTTTCAAAGTTCTCACCACATATCTAGATAAGTTCCTTAGGGGGTCTAGTTTCCAAAATTTGGTCACTTGTGGGGGTTTCTACTGTTTAGGTACATCAGGGGCTCTGCAAATGCAACATAACACCCACAGACAATTCTATCAAAGTCTGAATTCCAAAATGGCGCTCCTTCTCTTCCGAGCTCTGCCGTGTGCCAAAACAGTGGTTTACCCCCACATATGGGGTACCAGAATACTCAGGACAAATTGGAGAACAAATATTGGCATCCAATTTCTCTTGTTACCTTTGTGAAAATAAAAATTTGGAGGCTAAAAAACTCTTTTTTGTGGGAAAAAAAATATTTTTTATTTTCACTACTCTGCATTATAAACTTCTGTGAATCACTTGGGCATTCAAAGTTCTCACCACATATCTAGATAAGTTCCTTGGGGGGTCTATTTTCCAAAACGGGGTCACTTGTTGGGGGTTTCTACTGTTTAGGTACATTAGGGGTCTGCAAACGCAACATAACGCCCGCAGACAATTCTATCAAAGTCTGCATTCCAAAATGGCGCTCCTTCCCTTCCGAGCTCTGCCGTGCGCCCAAACAGTGGTTTACCCCCACATATGGGGTACTAGCATACTCAGGACAAATTGGACAACAACTTTTGGGGTCCAATTTCTCTTGTTACTCTTGTGAAAATAAAAACTTGGGGGCTAAAAAATCTTTATTGTTAAAAAATATATATTTTTTATTTTCACGACTCTGCATTATAAACTTCTGTGATGCACTTGGGCATTCAAAGTTCTCACTACACATCTAGATAAGTTCCATGGGGGGTCTAGTTTCCAAAATGGTTTCTACTGTTTAGGCACATCAGCGGCTCTCCAAACGTGACATGGCGTCCGATCTCAATTCCAGCCAATTCTACATTGAAAAAGTAAAACGACACTCCTTCTCTTCCAAGCTCTGCGGTGCGCCCAAACAGTGGTTTACCCCTATATATGGGGTATCGACGTACTCAGGAGAAATTGCACAACAACTTTTGTGGTCTAATTTCTCCTGTTACCCTTGTGAAAATAAAAATTTGGGGGCAAAAAGATCATTTTTGTAGAAAAAATGAGATTTTTTATTTTCACGGCTCTACGTTATAAACTTCTGTGAAGCACTTGGGGGTTCAAAGTGCTCACCACACATCTAGATAAGTTCCTTAAGGGGTCTAGTTTCCAAAATGGTATAACTTGTGGGGGGTTTCCACTGTTTAGGCACATCAGGGACTCTCCAAACACGACATGGCATCCGATCTCAATTCCAGCCAATTCTGCATTGAAAAAGTCAAACGGTGCTCCTTCACTTCCAAGCTCTGCGGTGCGCCCAAAAAGTGGTTTACCTCCACATATGGGGTATCGACGTACTCAGGAGAAATTGCACAACAAGTTTTGTGGTCTAATTTCTCCTGTTACCCTTGTGAAAATAAGAATTTGTGGGCGAAAAAATCATTTTTGTGAAAACAAATGCGATTTTTTATTTTCACGGCTCTACGTTATAAACTTCTGTGAAGCACTTGGGGGTTCAAAGTGCTCACCACACATCTAGATAAGTTCCTTGGGGGGTCTAGTTTCCAAAATGGTGTCACTTGTGGGGGGTTTCCACTGTTTAGGCACATTAGGGGCTCTCCAAACGCGACATGGCGTCCGATCTCAATTCCAGCCAATTCTGCATTGAAACAGTCAAACGGTGCTCCTTCACTTCCAAGCTCTGCGGTGCACCCAAACAGTGGTTTACCTCCACATATGGGGTATCGGCGTACTCAGGAAAAATTGCACAACAAAATTTGTGGTTAAATTTCTGTTTTTACACTTGTGAAAATTAAAAAAAATGGTTCTGAAGTAAAATGTTTGCAAAAAAAAGTTAAATGTTCATTTTTTTCTTCCACATTGTTTTAGTTCCTGTGAAGTACGTAAAGGGTTAATAAACTTCTTGAATGTGGTTTTGAGCAGCTTGAGGGGTGCAGTTTTTAGAATGGTGTCACACTTGGATATTTTCTATCATATAGACCCCTCAAAATCACTTCAAAGGTGATGTGGTCCCTAAAAAAAACATGGTGTTGTAAAAATGAGAAATTGCTGGTCAACTTTTAACCCTTATAACTCCCTAACAAAAAAAAAAATTGTTTCCAAAATTGTGCTGATGTAAAGTAGACATGTGAGAAATGTTATTTATTAACTATTTTTTGTGACATATCTCTCTGATTTAAGGGCATAAAAATACAAAGTTTGAAAATTGCAAAATTTTAAAAATTTTCGCCATATTTCCATTTTTTTCATAAATAATTGCAAGTAATATCGAAGAAATGTTACCACTAACTTGAAGTACAACATGTCACGAAAAAACAATCTCAGAATCAGCGGGATCCGATAAAGCGTTCCAGAGTTATAACCTCTTAAAGTGACAGTGGTCAGAATTGTAAAAATTGGCTCGGTCATTAAGTACCAAATTGGCTCTGTCACTAAGGGGTTAAGGTCTAAAAATGTCGAAAATGATGGAAACACTGCTCAAATGACACAGGAACATAAAGGGGATTGCCCCCGGAAGCATTTCTGACTCCTAGGTTATAGTTGTAAGCAATGTTGTCAGAGTTTCACGCAGTTTTTACATATGCACCAAAAAACATACAAAAACTAAACCAAAATTACTGCTATCAAGTTATTTGCACCCCAATAAGCCTTTGAACCACTGGTACTGGATGGCCATAGGAAAAGCCACTTCACATTCTTCAGTCGGTCCTGCCATACTGTTTTCTTATGTATTACCTGCAAGGCCTATCCTGCTATCAAGTCATATGCACCCCAATAAGCCTTTGAACCCAGGTACTGGATGGCCACAGGAACACCCACTTCGCATTCTTCAGTTGGTCTTGCCATACAGTTTCCTTATGCATTGAATGCAAGTTTCCCCTTGACCCAAATTTGCACGCACCCCAATCCCCCTTGGAAGAAACATGGAGGAGAGCCTCATAAAAAAACTGTCCCTTTACAAAGGAGCGGGTCTCCTAGACTTGTAACGCCCATTCACTAAGTGTATGGGCTGACAAACATTTCCCCATGGGGGGGTAAATTTAAAAAAAATATGTAATGGGTATCACAGAAACCCTTGCCAAAAAATTGACTGTCTGTAGCAGCATGGAACACGCGAACCCTGGTGATCTAGTGGTGGAAAATGATGAGAGGTGGAGGAAGGCCTCATTAAAAACTAGGCCCAATTTAAAGGAGCGGGTCTCCTAGACTTATAATGCCCATACACGCAGTGCATGGACAGACAAACATTTCCCAAAGGGGGATACATTTTTTTAAAATATACTATGGGCATCATAGACACCCTTGCCAAAAATTGGACTACCTGTAGCAGCACAGAAGACGTTAAGCCTGGTGATCTAGTGGTGGAGAATGAGGAGACATTGCTGAAGGCCTCATTAAAAACTAGGCCCAATGTAAAGGATTCTGTCTTCTAGACTTGTAATGCTCATACATGCAGTGCATGGGCTGACAAACATTTCCCCAAGGTGGATCCATTTTTTAACAATATACTATGGGCATCATAAACAACCTTGCCAAAGATTGGACTGCCTGTAGGGCCAAAGAAGACGTTAAGCCTGGTGATCTAGTGGTGGAGAATGAGGAGAAATAACGATTAATTATACCAAAATAAAAACTAAAAAAATAAGGATGTGAATCCACCGATGAAAGTAAATAACAAAAGGGAGGAGCGAACACAGGTTCATATATATGATGCCAGATTGTGTCCAACGAGATATGTTTATTCCTAGCAACAGCTCAGAGACAGGGATATAACAAAAAATATATAATAGTATTTCAATATTTTCATATTGTAGAGGTATACACTGGGTCATAAAAGGACGGTGCAGAGATATTAAAACTGGAATATGTAAGAATAAATGGGAAAAATATACGTACATCTCATTTTGATGACAGTTCCCCCGGGGGAGTTTATTTTGATTTCTAATTAGTAACATGCATCTGAAAAACACCCTTACACAAAAATTGAGTGACTTTTGCATCACGGAATACGTTCACCCTGGTGTTGTACTGGTTGTGGATGATGAGGATGAGGATAAGGAGGATAACGCCAAACAGACGAAATTATGACAATACACCTCCACAAAAAAGACAATGTATTACAGGTTATGTGTCGCTGTTTTCACTTGGTGGTGTACAGAAATCTTGCCCAATCCAGCCCTTCATTTTTATAAGGGTCAGCCTGTCAGCATTTTCAGTTGACAGGCAGATGTGCTCATCTGTTATAATTCCACCAGCGGCACTAAAAACCCGCTCTGACAGAATGCTAGCAGCAGGGCAGGCCAGGACCTCCAAGGCGTAGAGAGCCAGTTCATGCCACGTGTCCAGCTTGGATACCCAATAATTAAAAGGCACAGAGGAATCACGGAGGATGTTTGTACGATCTGCAAGGTACTCCCTCAGCATCTTCCCAAACATTGCACTTCTTGTGACAGCACCCCTTGCCTCTGTGCCGGCACGATTTGAGGGTCTGAGAAAACTTTCTCAGAACTTTACCATTGTTCCCCTTCGTGAGCTGGATTGTACTTCTGTCTCTCTCGCTTGGACTCCTTGGTTGTACAACAAACTCTGACATCTGCTGCCAGTGTTGTCACTGGGAATTTTCTAAGTAATTCCATTACAAGGGCCCTCTGGTACTACAACATTTTAGTACACCTCTCTGCCTCTGGCTGCAGAGATTGAAAGTTCTCCTTGCAGCGTGGGTCTAGAAGTGTCACCAACCAGTAATGAGTGTCACCAAAAATTTTTATAATGCGAGGATCACGTGAAACACAGTGCAACATAAAGTCAGCCATGTGTGCCAGACTGCTAACAGGCAAGACTTCCGTATCCTCACCAACAGGACAACTGACCATGCTGTCCTCCTCCTCCCTGTCCTCAGGCCATCCCCGCTGAACAGACACTGTGACAGCTGTGCTTGTGATACCGTCTATAGCGCATGAAAGTAGCTCCTGTTCTTCTTGAGGCATGAGGATTGGCTGAGTATAATCCCCCTGTATGGTTCCTTGGTCCATATCCTCGTGCTCTACCTGCAATGCGTCCTCTTTAATTGTGACCAGGGAGGTTTTCAGAATGCTGAGAAGAGGGATGGTGACGCTAATTATGGCATCATCACCACTCACCATCTTGGTGCAGTCCTCAAAGTTTTGTAGGATGGTACATATGTCTGCCATCCATGTCCACTCCTGAGGTCTTATGTGTAGAGTCTGAACTGAATATAGACGGCTTTGTTGAAGTTGGTAGTCAACAACTGCCCTGTTCTGCTCACAAATCCTTTCCAACATGTGCAGTGTAGATTTCCAACGCGTGGGGACATCACACACCAGTCGGTGAGCCGGAAGCTGCAAACGCTGCTGAAGCACAGCAAGGGTGGCTGAAGCTGTAGCTGGCTTTCTAAAATGGGCAGACAGATGGCACACTTTCACTAGCAGATCCGGCAATTCCGGGTAGCTTTTCAGAAAACGTTGAACCACAAGGTTAAGCACATGGGCCAGGCAAGGTACGTATGTGAGCTCACCTTGCCTCAGAGCCACCACTAGGTACCAGCCATTGTCACACACGACCATGCCTGGCTGTAGGTTCAGCGGTGTCATCCAAATATCTGACTGCTCTTTCAGCGCTGTCCACAACTCTTCTGCATTGTGCGGTTTGTCACCTATGCAGATTAGCTTCAGCACAGCCTGTTGCCGCTTGGCTGAGGCAGTGCTGCAGTACTTCTAGCTTCAGACTGATGTTTTGATTTCAGAGATGGAGGCTGAAGAGGAGGATGAGGCGGGGGAGGAGGTGAAGGAGCTGTAGATTGCAACCCTGATTGACGTAAGGCCTGCAATCCTCGGCGTGGGGAATATGTGTTCCATCCCAAGGTCCGACTGGGTCCCGGCTTCCACTATGTTAACCCAGTGTGCCGTCAGTGAGATGTGCCATCCCTACCCACAAGCACTTGTCCCTGTGTCCGTGGTTAGGTGGACTTTCCCAGTAACAGTATTGTTGAGGGCACGGGTAATGTTGTGGGACACATGCTGGTGTAATGCCGGTACAGCACACCAGGAGAAATAGTGGTGACTGGGGACCGAGTACCTTGGGACGGCCGCCGCTATCAGGTTGCAGAAAGCTTCCATCTCAACAAGCCTAAAAGGCAACATTTCGAGCGCAAGAAGAAGAGAAATGTTAGAATTTAGTACTGTGGCCTTTGGGGCATTGGCTGGGTATTTCCGCTTGCATTGCAATGACTGGGGTATAGACAACTGAAGGCTGTGCTGGGACAAGGATGTGGATGGGCTTGATAATGGTACTGCTTGGCTGTGGGCAACAACAGGTGCAGGGCTACAGGCATCTTCACATGCACGGTGGACTGGGGATTGGCTTCTACGTAAAACAGTGGAAGAAGCAGTGGTGTCACCTGCAGACAGTGTTCCTGGAGCCTGGGGTTCAGTCCACAAAGTCGGGTGCTTTGCTGCCATGTGCCTGACCATGCTGGTGGTGGTCAGGCTAGAAGTTTTGCTACAGGTGCTGCAAATGGCCTGTTTGGGGTTATCGGCAGAGTCTTTAAAAAATAACCAGACTCAGGAAAATCTAACAGTTGGAATGGCAACTTCCCTCATGTTGGTGTTACTTGAAACGGATGCACACCTTCTGTCTGTGGCCACCACACTGCTTCTTCTTGTCTGTTGGGGTGATATGCCTCCTTTCCCATGTGTGCTTCTGTCCTCGCTCTGCATGTCCTCCTGCCAGGTTGGGTCAGTCACTATGTCATCCACCACCCCGTCTTCCACATCCGCACCCTGCTCCTCCTGACTTTCTGGCAATTGTGTCTCATCATCATCCACCTTTTGTGACACTTTCCCACCATCGCCTTCGTGTGACCGTGGCTGCTCATAGCTTTGGGCATCGCTACATGCGATCTCATCTGGCCCCACTTCAAGTTGACCGGCCAAGAGTACGGAATCTTGAAATGGAAAACTGAACAGCTCTTCGGAGTGTCCAAGTGTGAGATCAGTTGTCTCAGGTCACTCAGTATAGTGGGAGAAAGGAGCATCAGGGTGAGGAATATCTGGTCCACACTCACGGCTACTCAGACTTGACCGTGTGCAAGACATGGTGGTGGTGGTGTTGGCTAAGTGACTGGAAGCATTATCTGGTATCCAACCAGCAACCGTTTCACACTGCTTTGGCTTCAATAGTGGTGTGCTGAGATCCCCTAGAAACTGGGACAGGAAGGTCGAGCAAGAAGATGTAGGTCTTTGTTGTGGCCCACTTTCAGCTTGGTCACGGCCTCATCCTCTGCATGCACCATCAGCATCACATCCACTTCCCCATCCCTTCCCCCTTGCCTTGCCCATTTTAAATGGACTACTGCACTATTTCAAAAGCTCAACATAAATGTATTTATTTGAAGCAAAATTATGTCTTATCAGTATGCCTTCAAAGCTACGATTTTTCCACCACAGATACACCAGGCCTCAGCCTGACATAACAGACTGTATCAAAAATTATAAGGAAACCAAGGATAGCACACAGAACTATGATACGTATGACTGCGAAACTACCATTTTTCCACCACCGATGCACCAGGCCTCAGCCTGACATAACAGACTGTATACAGTTTTTAATTTTTGGGGGGGTTTTGGAGATTTTTTTTTTTTTTTTTTAAAGGAGAACAAGGCTAGCAGACAGAACACCAGGCAGCAGCCACATAAAACAGACTGTCAAATTTTTTTTTCTCTTGTATGTGAAATTTGGAAAAAAAATTAAAAATGAGTACAACAACGCTAGCAGACAGAACTATGAAACTTATGCCTGCGAAGCTACGATTTTTCCACCACAGATACAACAGGCTTCAGCCTGACATAACAGACTGTATAATTTTTGGGGGGGTTTGGATAATTTTTAAAATAACAAAAAAAGAGTGGAAAAAGGCTAGCAGACAAAACTATGAAACTTATGCCTGCGAAGCTACGACTTTTCCACCTCCGATACACCAGGCTGCAGCCACAGATAACAGACTGTCTATTTTTTTTTTCTCTTGTATGTGAGATTTTGTAAAAAACCAAAAATGAGTACAACAACGCTAGCAGACAGAACTATGAAACTTATGCCTGCGAAACTACGATTTTTCCACCACAGATACAACAGGCCTCAGCCACAGATAACACACTGTCTAATTTTTTTTTCTCTTGTATGTGACATCGTAGCTTTGAAGGCATAAGTTTAATAGTTCTGTCTGCTAGCTTTCTTCCACTTTTTTTTTTAAATTGTCCAAAACCCCCCAAAAATTTATACAGTCTGGGCCGACTTCTCAGTTGGCTAAAGGCTCTACGCTAGGGACGGGCTGCACCTCAATGGGGAAGGTGCAGCTGTGCTGGGGGAAAAAATGGCTAGAAGGTTGGAGGAGTTTTTCAACTAGGGATTGGGGAGGAGGGTATTCATTTTATAGGAGGGGAAGATAGTGCAGATAGTGACCTGGGCACAAAAAAAGAATTTGGGGGTGGCGGTGGCATGGGGGGTGGGGTTAGAACAGTTAATAATTTAAGAAAGAATAGAGGTACAGAGAGATACATAAAGTGCATGTATACTAATGCCAGAAGCCTCGCCATCAAAATGTATGAATTAGAATTAATCTTGTTGGAGCATAATTATGACATGGTGGGGATATCTGAGACATGGCTGGACGAGAGCCATGACTGGGCTGTTAACTTACAGGGCTATAGTCTGTTCAGAAATGACTGAACGGATAAGCGGGGGGAGGTGTGTGTCTATATGTAAATTATGCAAATTGTCTCTTCAGAGAGGAAGAGAGCTAGAACTCTAGTGGCCACCTATTGGAAGGTAGCAATCCTACAAGTCTATGTTGACCATTTAATGAGCCTTGTCACATGACTTAGGATAATAGCCAAACCAGAATCTCAATTTGCAGACACTGTGTTTCGGGGTACTTCCCTCTGTCAGTGCAAAGTGGAGATCTGGTTTGGCTGTGTGAGAGGCATCAAACCGTTATCCAAGAAGTCTTGTTTATCTTTGCGGGGATTGACATGCTAAGCATGCCGAGATGAGGAGACTTAAAGCTGCAATGCTCCTCTGGGTAATATGCTAATTATGCAAATTGTCTCTTCAGAGAGGAAGAGAGCTAGAACTCTAGTGCCACCTATTGGAAGGTAGCAATCCTACAAGTCAATGTAGACCCTTTAACGAGCCTTGTCGCGCGACTTAGGATAATAGCCAAACCAGAATCTCAATTTGCAGACACTGTGTTTCGGGGTACTGCCCCTCGCCCCTCGTCAGTGCAAAGCGGAGATCTGGTTTGGCTGTGTGAATCATCCTAAAAACCACATCCTGCGTGATAATATAGGTGTATGTAATGAAAATGTAGAGTCCCTGTGGGTGGAGATAAGGAGAGGGGAAAAAAAAAATAAATTACTGATAGGGGTTAGTTATAAGTCTCCAAAAAGAATGGAAGCAACGGAGAATATCCTCGTAAAGCAAATAGATGAAGCTGCGACTCAAGGAGAAGTCATTATTATGGGGGAATTAAACTACCCTGAAATAGATTGGGGAACAGAAACCTGCAGTTCCAGCAAAGGTAGTAGGTTTTTGACAACTTTGAGAGACAATTATCTTTCACAACTGGTTCAGGACCCATCAAGAAGGGGGGGCACTGCTAGACCTAATATTAACCAACAGGCCAGAACGCATATCAAATATAAGGGTTGGGGGTCACTTGGGTAATAGTGATCACAAAATAATACGTTTTCATGTATCCTTTAATAAGATGTGTAGTAGAGGGGTTACAAGGACACTAAACTTCAGGAAGGCAAATTTCCAACGGATGAGAGATGATCTTGGTGCAATTAACTGGGACGATATCCTGAGACATAAAAAGACACAAAGAAAATGGGAGACGTTTATTAGCATCCTTGGTAGGACCTGTGCACAATATATACCGTATGCGAATAAACATACTAGAAATAGGAAGAAACCACTTTGGCTAAACAGAGCTGTAAGGGGCACGATAAGTTACAAAAAGAAAGCATTTAGATGTAGGTAGTGATGAGGCATTAAATAAATACAGAAAATTAAATATATTCTGCAAAAAGCAAATCAAGGCAGCAAAAATTGATACAGAGAGACTCATTGCCAGAGAGAGAAAAAATAATCTCAAAATATTCTTTACATAAATAGTTAAACTAAACAATGATAGTGCCCTAGATGAAGAAGCACCTTCTACACGCAGAAAGACCCGACACAGACAACGGCAGCCCTGGCACACAATGCAAACACGCTTTCTTCAGCGCTGCTCAAGGTGTGCAGAGCGGCAGTGGAGAAAATCTTCATCCACTATAAGTTCATGCTCAAAACCTATAACTCTGCCCTACAACTGGCCAAACAATCCTACTTCACCACCCTCATCACCTCACTATCCAACAACCCAAAACGGCTTTTTGAAACCTTAAACTCTCTCCTGAAACCTAAAGTACAGGCCTCCATCACCAACCTCAGCGGTGAGGATCTGGCCACTTATTTCCTAGAAAAAATCAACCACATCCATCAGGATATCTCAGCCCAATTTCCTCAATGCCTGGATCCCCTTCCCTGCCGCACCTCAAGCTCACTAGACATCTTTGAGCCTGTTTCAGAAGAAGTTTCCAAGCTCCTCGATTCTGCTCGGCCTACAACCTGCAACAGTGATCCCATTCCTTCACTTCTCCTGCAGTCTCTCTCACCAGTGGTCACCACTCACCTGACTATAATATTTAACCTCTCTCTTTCTTCAGGTATCTTTCCCTCCTCATTTAAACATGCCATCATAACCCCTTTACTTAAAAAGCCATCCCTGGACCAGAACTGCACTGCTAACTACAGACCTGTCTCTAACCTTTCCTTCATCTCTAAACTCCTGGAACGCTTGGTCCACTCCCATCTAATCCGCTATAACTGCCCTCACTAAAGTCTCTTATGATCTGATAACAGCTAAATCCAAAGGTCATTGCTCCTTGCTGAATCTCCTGGATCTCTCTGCCGCATTTGACACTGTGGATCACCAGCTCCTCCTCACTATACCCCGCTCTATAGGCCTCAAGGACACTCTCCTGGTTCTCCTCCTACCTCTCTGACCGCTCCTTCACTGTATCTTTTGCCGGCTCCTCCTCCTCCTCTCCTCGTCCCCTTACTATCGGGGTTCCGCAGGGCTCAGTCCTAGGCCCCCTCCTCTTCTCTCTATACACTGCCTCTATTGGACAAACAATAAGCAGATTTGGGTTCCAGTGTCATCTCTATGCTGATGACACACTTCTTCCCCTGACTTCACCCCTACCCTAATTCAAAATACCAAGGATTGTCTGTCTGCTGTCTCTAACATCATGTCCTCCCTCTATCTAAAACTAAATTTATCCAAAACTGAACTTCTTGTGTTTCTCCCCTCTACTAACCTCACTCTACCTAACATCGAAATTACCTTGGAGGGTTCAACCGTAACTCCCAAGCAGCATGCCCGCTGTCTTCGGGTCATATTCAAAACCAAACTTTCCTTTACTCCCTATATCCGATCACTCACTTGCTTTTGTCACCTGCATCTTAAAAACATCTCCAGAATCCGACCTTTTCTCAACTTTGAAACTGCTAAGACTCTTACTGTCGCTCTTATTCATTCTAGTCTGGACCTCCCTCTTACCAAACTTTCTCTTCTCCAATCCATCTTGAATGCGGCAGCAAGGGTCATATTTCTGTCCAGCCGCCTCACCGATGCCTCCATCTTGTGCCAGTCATTACACTGGCTACCCATTCGCTACAGGGTCCAGTATAAACTCATCTCTCTCACCCACAAAGCCCACCACAGTTCTGCACCGCCTTATATCTCCTATGTCATCTCTGTCTATTGCCCTACACGTGCCCTTCGTTCTACAAATGACCTAATACTAACATCCCCCGAAATCCGAACCTCGCACCTCCATCTCCAAGACTTCTCTCATGCTGCGCCAGCTCTCAGGAATGTATTTCCCCAGACGATCAGGCTGATACCTAGCCCCGACCTATTCAAGTGCGCTTTGAAAACCCATCTCTTCAAACAAACCTACCACATCAACTATTCAGTAAACTAACTTTGCCCTGTTCCCTCCTTCCAAATATTATTCTGAATCTGCACCCTACTATTCATCTGTCTCGTCACCCTCCATGCACACGATAACTGCACTTCATACTTGACTATTGCACTTAAACACACAGGCTGATGACCGGATCATGCAGCTTTATATGAAAATCCCTATTTACTATAATTGCCAGGCCTGAAATAACAAGCACTTTTCACCTATTGTGTCCCCCCATTTCCTTGTAGATTGTAAGCTTGCGAGCAGGGACCTCACTTCTAATGTCACTGTTTAAATTGTCTTAGCTTGTATTGAATTTATTGTCTGTAAATATCCCCGCTTAATTGTAAAGTGCTGCGGAATATGTTGGAGCTATATAAATAAAAATTATTATTATTATAGTGTTGGCCCCCTTAAAAATAGTCTGGGTGAAATGGTGGATGAGGATGAGGAAAAAGCCAATATGCTAAATGACTTTTTTTCATTAGTATTTACACAAGAAAATTCCATGGCAGACAATATGATCAGTGATAAAATAAATTCCCCATTAAATGTCACCTGCTTAACCCAGCAGGAAGTACGGCGGCGTCTAAAAATCACTAAAATTGACAAATCTCTGGGCCCAGATGTGATACAACCCCGAGTACTGCAGGAATTAAGTACAGTCATTGATAGACCATTATTTTTAATCTTTAAAGACTCCATAATAACAGGGTCTGTACCACAGGACTGGCCTATAGCAAATGTGGTGCCAATATTCAAAAAGGGGACAAAACTGAACTTGGAAATTATAGGCCAGTAAGCTTAACCTCTACTGTGTGTAAAATCCTGGAGGGCATTCTAAGGGATACTATGCTGGAGTATCTGAAGAGGAATAACCTCATGACCCAGTATCAGCACGGGTTTACTAGGGACCGTTCATGTCAGACTAATTTGATCAGCTTCTATGAAGAGGTAAGTTCCGGACTGGACCAAGGGGACCCAGTGGACGTAGTGTATATGGACTTTTCAAAAGCTTTTGATACGGTGCCACACAAAAGGTTGTTACATAAAATGAGAATAATGGGGATAGGGGAAAATATGTGTAAGTGGGTTGAGAGCTGGCTCAGGGATAGGAAACAAAGGGTGGTTATTAATGGAGCACACTCGGACTGGGACGCGGTTAGCAGTGGGGTACCACAGGAATCAGTATTAGGCCCACTTCTTTTTAACATATTTATTATACATACAGAGCAGAATTTCAATATTTGCAGATGTTACTAAACTTTGCAGGGTAATTAATACAGAGGAAGACAATTTTACATTACAGGAGGATTTATGTAAATGCAACACCCCAGGTAGCCGGTTGTTGCAGTGATGTTGCCTTCCTTTCGGGGAGAGTGATATCATGCTCAGTGGCAATGGAATTCTCTTTATCAGGTAAGGCACTCACATGCAACATATTCCAAATCTAGACCAGGAGGGGAAGCTCAGGACCCGGATTCAGGGGAGCTTCCCTCAAATATGGATATATGTCCTGGTCTGGAGGAGGAGTTAGCCAGTCTGGGAGAGACACAGAAGGAGAACGAAGTCTGAGAGAGCAGACAGAGAAGCCCAGCAGCCACGTGGAGCCGCAGCCTCTGGAAGGAGAAAGACCCGAAGGGATGTATGTGGTGGAGCTTCAGAGGAAAGGAGCTGAGGAGAGGAACAGGGCTCGGAGTCAATGTTGTCTCAGCTGTGGTCCTTCACGACCAAGTTTTGGAAGATTCTGTTATTCACGCAGGAAGATGCAGCCTTACCCTGATTGGTGAACTAGGGCTAGCGGCGACAATGTTTCTGCATAAAAGGCCCAGTTTCGCCAAAGTCCGGGGGTGGTCCATGCACGGCAAGTCACCACTGTCCTGCCGGCCCACCCTTTTTTGTTGCGAACCCCATTATTTGCCTAAAGCTGGGAGAACTTGTTCCATTTTTGATCGTTACAGTTGATTATTTATTTGATTACTGACTGATGAATTTATTCTATGGTTATTAATATTTATTGACTTATTAATTTATGTTTTAAGTAACCTTAACCCCTTAACCCCCGGAGCGTTATTTGGTTTTGCATTTTCGTTTTTCACTCCCCTTCTTCCCAGAGCCATAACTTTTTTATTTTTACAGCAATATGGCCATGTGAGGGCTTATTTTTTTGTGGGACAAGTTGTACTTTTGAACAACACCATTGGTTTTACCATGTCATGTACTAGGAAACTGTAAAACAAATTCCAAGTTCAGTGAATTTGCGAACAAAAGTGCAATCCTACACTTGCTTCTTGTTTGGCTTTTTTGCTAGGTTCACTAAATACTAAAACTGACCTGCAATTTTGATTATCCAGGTCATTACGAGTTCATAGACACCAAACATGTCTAGGTTACGTTTTATCTAAGTGGTAAAAAAAATTCCAAACTTTGTTAAAAAAAAAAAAAATTGCACCATTTTCCGATACCCGTAGCGTCTCCATTTTTCATGATCTGGGGTTGGGTGAGGACTTACCTTTTGCACGCCAAGTTGTCGTTTTTAATTAAACCATTTTGGTGCAGATATGTACTTTTGATCACCCGTTATTACATTTTAATGCAATCCAAAAAAACGTAATTCCGGCGTTTTGACTTTTTTTCTTGCTATGGGTTTAGCAATCAGGTTAATCCTTTTTTTATTGATAGATAGGGCGATTCTGAAAGCGGCGATACAATATATGTGTATGTTTCATTTTATTTTCATTGTTTTATTTTGAATGGGGCGAAAGGTGGGGTGATTTGAACTTTTATATATATATATATATATATATATATATATATATATATATATATATATATAAATATATATATATATATATTATATTTATAAAAACATTTTTTTTTAGTTTCGGCATGCTTCAATAGCCTCTATGGGAGACTAGAAGCTGTCATAGCCCAATCGGCTCTGCTATATAGAGGCGATGATCAGTTCGCCTCTATGTAGTAGAATTACAGCCTTGCTATGAGCGCCATCCACAGGGTGGCGCTCACAGCAAGCCGGCCCTGACAACCATAGAGGTCTCCAGGAGACCTCCGGTTGTCATGCCAACACACCGGTGACCTGCGATCACGTGACGGGGGTCGCCGGTGTGCATATTTTTTGCGCAATTGCCGGAAGTGCAATTTAAATGCCACTGTCAGCGTTTCACAGAGGCATTTAAGGAGTAAATAGCCGCGGGTGGATCGCGATTCCACGCACTGATATTCCGGGCACATGTCAGCTGTTCAAAACAGCTGACGTGTCACCGGAAAGATGTGGGCTCACCGCCAGAACCCACATCAAAGGGAGGGAGTCCTACATCGGCGTACTATTACTCCCGATGTCAGAAAGGGGTTAAAAAACATTGTGAGCCTTTTCTTTATCCAAACTAACCTTGTCTAGTCTTTTTTATTAATATGTTAAAGGGAATCTGTCACCAGGTTTTTGTTACCTAATCTGATAGCAGCATAATGTAAAGACAGAGACCCTGATTCCAGTGATGTGTCAGTTACTGAGCTGCTTGCTGTAGTTCTGATAAAAATCACTGTTTCATTAACAGGAAATTATCACTAGAGGACTAGTAAACCTGCTGCCAAGTAATCCTCCGTATTCATGGGCTCTATGTAACCACACCCCCTCCACTGATTGGCAGCTTTCTGCCTATGCACAGTGTACACAGAAATTTGCCAATCAATGATGTTGGTGAGGTTATCACAGGTTCCACATTTTGAGGTATGCTAGATCTGCAGCAGAAAAAACACTGATTTCAAAAAACTGCAGCAAGCAGCCACGTAAGTGATATATCACTGGAATCGGTCTCTGTCCCTGCAACATGCTGCTCTCAGATGTGGTAGAAAATCCTGATGACAGATTCCCTTTACGTTAATGGATTGTATTTTTGTTGGGCCTTGTGCCTTGGTGCTTGGGTGGGTGCAACCTAAATAAAGACCAGAGTGCCAGACAAAAATGCAGTTGTAATATTGTCACCAAGAGAGAAACAAAGGATCGGACATCCAAATAAATATTAGGATATCTTTATTGTGAACGCTATCGAGAAAAAATCAGAACAAATCCACAGACTACAAAAATCTGTAAACACATCAACGTGCGCAAAATGACCAATCCATGTCCCAAGTCATGGACAGAAAGGACAACTGACCCCATACTGAAAATAAGAGGAGGGCTCAGGAAAAATGCAATAATAGTAAAAAAATACTCAATAAGTGCAAAAGACTCTGATATCAATGCAATAAAGGACGGAAAGAGAATTAGTAAAGCATTGCAGATAATGGCCAACACCTGGTTGCAGCAGAGACCCCGGAACATCCAGCCCCTACCCCAGGCTTGACATGACCAACTTTGCCTTCCATAAGGTCTTGGGTAGGGGCAGCTTTGGCAAAGTAATTTTCATATATTTTTCTTTATCAATCTATATTTGTCATTGTATCTCTATCTGTTATTTTCTGTAGGTAGATATTCATTGACATCTTCTTCTTCAGAATGGCTGACAAAACACACAGATGCCCCCCTGACCCCATGATTATTTCACATATTAGGTCATCTCATCACCATTGTTAGGTTCATCTGGTTCATTGAAGAGGTGATCTCTGGGTTTGCATCTGTGGGGAGTTGAGGTGACAGTTTAATTCCATGTCCTGGTCCATATATGATGCTATCAGGATACAATATATGCTTTGACCTTTATATTTTTAAATTAGCTGCACATTCATAGAAGACCAATACTGAACCCCAACTAGCAGGGCCGGCTCCAGGTTTTTGAGGGCCCCCGGGCAAAAGAGTCTCACACATACTATGATTCATGATCGCACATAACACAGCCATGTAGTGTATATAACAGCCACGTAGCATATAACACAGCCATGTAGTATATAGCACAGTCCACGTAGCATATAACACAGCCATGTAGTATATAGCACAGTCCACGTAGCATATAACAGCCCATATAGTATGATTATTTTATTACCATAACTTGTAAAAAGACATAATAGTCCAAAGTTTTGTACACAAAAATTACAATCAAAGAAGAAAAGGAGACCCTAGTACAAAAAACATCCGAGTTACAGGCAATGGAAGTAAAAAATACCATGGTATGAGTATAAACATGAGTAAGCACCCATACTAGCACAAAAAGATGTGGTCTAGGTAATTAGTTTAATTATACCAGTGTCCAAGTGGACATGCATGCCACATACATAGAAAGCGCCAGTTATGGTGCAGCTATAACACAAGTGCATTGCAAAATTCCTTACCCATGGTAAAAATAGTTGTTGCCTGGGACTCCATAGTTGTTGTTGGAGTCCCAGGCAACAACTATTTTTACCATGGGTAAGGAATTTTGCAATGCACTTGTGTTATAGCTGCACCATAACTGGCGCTTTCTATGTATGTGGCATGCATGTCCACTTGGACACTGGTATAATTAAACTAATTACCTAGACCACATCTTTTTGTGCTAGTATGGGTGCTTACTCATGTTTATACTCATACCATGGTATTTTTTACTTCCATTGCCTGTAACTCGGATGTTTTTTGTACTAGGGTCTCCTTTTCTTCTTTGATTGTAATTTTTGTGTACAAAACTTTGGACTATTATGTCTTTTTACAAGTTATGGTAATAAAATAATCATTTTAATTTTCGTATAGAACTCCTTTTTTTGTTTGGTTTCAATTCTCCGGAGTATACGCCATTGTCCTCTTATATACACATGGGTAAAGGTAGCCACCTGTTCACACCTGCACACTTTGTGTGTGGGATCCGTGTTGTTTCTGTGGGAGTGTTTTCATAGCCCATATAGTATATAGCACAGACACATAGTATATAACACGGCCCACGTAGTATATAGAACAGCCATGTAGTAAATAGCACGGCCCACGTAGCATATAACAGCCCATATAGTAAATAGCACAGCCCACGTAGTATATAACACAGCCATGTAGTATATAGCACAGACATGTAGTATACAGAACAGCCCCCCTCCCCCCAAGAATGGCCCCATAGTCCAGTACTCACTGTTATAGTTACAAAAAAACACTCCTCACCTCTCAACGTGCCCGCGCTGCTCCCTGCTCCGTTCTCGGTGGCTGCCGCTGCACTGCCTGACACACAGTGAGTGCGCGATGACGTCATCTCACACCCGCAGCGGCAGTGTCAGAGGCAGAGTGGGGAATGATGGGAGAGGGAGCTTCAGGTGACACTCTCTCCTCCATCTTTTGCTTTGAACTTTACCGGCACACGCCGGTATAGTTCAATGCGGTGGCGGGGGAGTTGGCGCTGGCGACAGGTGGGCCCCCCTGCCTCACAGAGGCACCATAGCGGCTGCGTGATGTGCCGCTAGCTGAGGGCCCCTGGGGGAGCGGGGGCCTTAGGCAGCTGCCTGCCCCCAATGCTGGCCCTGAATGGGCCCCCTTGTCTCGCCAGGGCCCTGGCACTTGCCCTGGTACGCCGGGTGCTGACGCCAGCCCTGCCAACTAGCTCCAAATGCCATCCAGTATTTGTCCTATTTATTCCCATATGGTGATAATGGAATACCCCTTTAAGGCCTCTCCATAGAGCATTCATGGTGTAGACAGTGCATCATGCCAATAGATTAGCATTGCTCTGCTATAAAGTCCAGGCAGACTCACAAACCACTCAGTCCACCCATTTCTTGTGCAGTAGATAAACCAGCTGTTTTCCACCTCCCATACATTTTCTAAGCATTGTCTATTCCTTTTTTCAGGTGGTCCTGACATCAATCCCAAGCCGAAACATCTATATGGCTGTGAAGATGATCAAGAAAAAGGAGGTTAATGAGAACATCATTATGAAAGACGGCCCAAGACTGCCCATTCCTATGTCACCTGTATGCCGCACCCCAGTGTCGGAAGCGCGCGTATTTCATCACGGAGTATCTGGCAGCCTCGAGGATTTAATTGAGATGTACGGCTGCTTGAACATCGACAATGTAAGGTGAGAAAAAGGAATATACCAAAGGATAAGGATATACCAAAAAGTGAGAAGAGGGGTGGATATAAAAGCTGAGATTGGGATGAAGCTGGGAAAGGACTTACAGGGAATGTAGCCCAGGCAGGATGGAAGTACCAGCGATGACATTGAAACTACACTCTGTTTCTCCATTAGATTCTACACAGCAGAGATTGTATGCGGCCTCCAGTTCCTCCACGGACACAATATCATCCACCGGTAAGCAGAACTCTCCTCCTTCTCTCTAGCCCCTTTACATGCTAGTAATATTGCCCACAACTTTCCTGGGCTCCTGTCTCCCTATTCCACCTGATCTTGCTGTGACCCATTTTCTATCTCCTGTATCACTGGGCAGATTTCTTACTCTGATGTTTTTTTCCATTGCAGAGACATAAAGCCGGATAACATCATGTTGGATGCAGATGGCCACATCCGTATCATCGACCTTGGGCTTGCCCAAGATGGCATCACCTCCTCCAATAACATCTCTGGAGTGATGGGCACTTTCCATTTCATGGTCCCAGAGGTGCTTCGCAAAAGAGGATATGGTACAGCAGTGGATTGGTGTAGCCTGGGGATTGTGGTGTCCAAGATGGCAACAGGACACTCCCCATTTTACACCGGCTTCGTCAGCAAAGTGGCTTACAGAGCTATTACCAAAGGAGAGCCTGAAATTCCATCTTGGCTTGGTGCTGACGTGCGAGATCTTATCAAGAAGCTGCTGTGCAAAAATCCTCAGAAGCGATTAGGTGTGAGCGGGAACATCCGAGAGCATCCATTCTTTACCACCATCGGCTGGGAGGATCTGGAGGAAAGGAGAGCACAGCCGCCATACATACCATTCAGGCGAGCTCTGAAGAACCATCTTATGCAGTGGCCGGAGGAAAAGAAAGCCCTCAACCCCATGGCCGGCTTCAATTACGTGTCACCAAGCTGGGCCCGGTAAGATCATCTTTCTCTGAGGATAAATCCCATCAAATGTCCTTCTCACCTTGTAGCCATTATCACCGTCCTTGTTTTCTCCCACTGTTTCTGCCAGTGACCATGTCTCGGTTATTAGGTGGATGAGAAGATGTGGGCTGTGAAACCATACAAAACCATCTGGTGAGTGACCGCTGTACACACAGGACACTGATCATTATATTTGTACATCAGATCTGATGTTTCATAGGGGAATGGTTCATTATGATGGCCATTCCTCTAAGATAACAGAACATCCAGTAGATAGAAGTTGTTGAAATGTCTTTCTTTTATGTCTTGCAGGATGAGCCCATGCCAACTGCCCAGAACTTTGTGCCTCCTGACCCGTACCTGATATCTCTTCTGCTGTTTGTCACCTCGGCTGCCCTAGAACATCATGTCTCTCCATAACATCTTCATGTTGGACCACTGCCATCGTGTTTCTGCACTAGGCCCTTTACTCTGCATCCTCCAATCCTGGGCTGGCGCTACACATCACTCCAGCTCGAAGAGCTTCTGCGCCCCGGGAGCGACCTGTGCTTAGTGTCCATCTGGTGAGTTCAGGAATCATAGTCTAATATGGGCCATTATCGCTGAACTCACCTCAGCACAGACCGGGTAAGTATTTAACCCATTACCCATCACATCCACATCACCCCCACTACATGATAAATATAGGCTTTCACTACATGATAGGTATAGGCCCCCACTACATGATAGGTATAGGCACCCACACATAGACACATAGCATGTAGATAGAGATTTCGCCTTTTGATCCTGGGATTTAATCTGATCGCCATATTTGGGGTCAGGAAGGAATTTTTCCCCCTGATATGAGGACAATTGGCCCATTCCTCATGGGGGTTTTCGCCTTCCTCTGGATCAATCCGGCCCATAGATAGGTTTAATAAAATAGAATAAAAAGGTAGTTTCTTTTGTTTAAAATAAAAAAATATATAATTTATGTGAAATAATAATATAATATTTTTGATTTACAATAATTTAGTTTACACAAATATAAACGTAAATTAGTCCAAAAATGGAAATTACTTTTATATTTTTATATAAGCATTTATATAATAATATAATAATAATTTTATATAATATATATTTTTTTAAATTACACTTAGGTATGACATATTAGCTATAAGCCCTTGATCCTGGGATTTATTCTGATCGCCTTATTTGGGGTCAGGAAGGAATTTCCCTCCCTGATATGAGGATAATTGGCCGATTCCTCACAGGGGTTTTCGCCTTCCTCTGGATCAACCCTGCCCATAAATAGGATTATTCTGATAGAGGAATAATTTACACATGTACATAATAATAAAATATATAATAATGTATAACCCCCGTCTATAAATAAAATGTCTTTTCCCCCTACATCGTTGTTTTTCTCCTTATTTCATCCAACGTCCATGTAGTGAATGTGGGTTTAGCCCCGACTCTTATTCTCCAGCACTATGGACCTTGATGGGGTCATCAAGTCTCATGTATGGTTTGTCCACATGGATCAGAGGTAAAGCCCCAATGTGCTGGATAAAGACCAAATTGATCACTTCTACACAAACCTCGTGCAGTAAGTGAGTACCCGGCAGCAAATGCTGAATTTCCCTACAGCAACTACAAAGGAGAAATTAGGTATTACACATTGTCCTCTGTAATCACGGAAATCATGGAAGTGTTAGGTCCTCCAGAGCAGAGAATGCTGTTTATTGTTTGTCTCCATTCTGACTAATGGATGAGAATACAGAACTAGTCCTTTCTGTTAGCTCAGATTCCAATAAAATGGCAATTGGATTTGTGTTTTCTAAACTGGTTAAGAACATTAAAAGTTTCCGTGAAACTTCAGTCACTGCTCAGTTACAGTGAGCGGCAGCTGTAACTTCGTCCTGGCACTGACTGACAGCCGACTCAGCAGTGCACCAGTACAGATCCAACTGTCAGTCAGTGTCAGGGCGCGATTGCAGGGGCCACCCACTAGGGTCATCAGTAGGGCGCGGATCATGAGTGTACTGCCCCAAATCTCTAGTTAGCTTTTTTTATTTGAGTAAACTTTATAATCTGTACAGGCACACACTCACAAAGGGTTTACCTGACACAGCCCCGGGTGGTGCGGCGGTGCGATCACCTTGTAACTAGTGATGAGCGAGTATACTCGTTGCTCAAGATTTCCTGAACATGCTTGGGGGGGTCTCCGAGTCTTTGTAAGTGCGCCGGTGCCAGATAACGCCATATCATCCGGTTAATACTGTTATATTACAAGACTGGTTCCCTTTAACCTATGATGTAGTTTTGTCACAGGTCTCTTAGGGCTGTATGAAACCGACTCAGTAGCAGAGCCCACTTCATATGCAGCAGATGCCGGCTATGCTACATAGAGAAAAACTGCCTGTAACTGAAGCAACCAGAACTTGCACTGATCGCTGAAAGTTTATCCATTTAAAGGCCTCTGTCAGTCACTGAATGGTGATTGCAGGGAGCCCACCTAGAGCTACGTCATTTTCAACTGTATCGGCGTGCGTAGCAGGTCCAAAGCGGAGCGGCACGATTACGTCATTGAACTGCGACACACACAGAACGTGAGTTCTGGCGCAATTAGATCACTACATCCGTCTGTCCAGGATCTGCCGCTCTCTGCTGCTGGACTTGCTGGGTCAAGTGTAAGAGTAAATTATGTTTATTTTTTCCTTTGAAAATCGTGTTATGGCCATAATGTTTAGGGGGAACCATAACAAAAAAGACCTAAAAAAATGCCTTTTATTAATTGTATTAAAAGTATCAAAGCCAAAACCAATATTAACTCTTATATTGAAAAGGGACAATGGAAAAATTGGAGGGTCTAGGTTAATATCTATCAGTCACACAACAAAATAGTAATCAATATACAAATAGGTGCCCTCCAAGATAAGTGTAACTTCATTATGGGTTTTGCCTTACTGCACACCTATGCTGTTGGTTTATTATCTCGCCAGTATATATAGGAATGGGCCTATGTTTTCATTAAACAGTATGCAGTCTATATTATTTGGGCTGCACTAAGTGTATATCAGTTTAAAGCCATGGCCTGTCATTTTCTGTGCTCTATGAAACAACTTATTGTGCTTAAATACATGCTGCAGAACAATATTTAAACTAAATGTATATACTGTAGCCCTGCATGTGGGAAACTTTTATATGTCCTGCATAAGGGGGTCATTTGTATCAGTGTTGTCCATATGTGTGGTACCTAATAGTTGTAAGAGTCATGTCGGTCTGGTAGTCGGGGGCAGGTATATCTCGCCCAGGTACTTGTCCTATGTGAATTAGGCCGCTCAGTATTTTCAGGATACTCAGGGGTTAATAAGTGTGGGAATAAAGGATGACCAGCTGGGGGTTTTCAGCGTCAGCCTGGGGCACACAGAATGCCTGTCTGTGTGAGACAAACGTGAGTGAGAGCTGAGCTCATGATCTGTGTAATGTGTTAGCTGGGAGGGAGAAGCCTCCCCAGTTGTTAGACAGCAACGTATTTGTTTAGTTAGCGCCGGACAGGCTAGGATTTATTTTTATGTTTTGTTTTCTGTATTTGCTTTCACTTTAATAAACCTGACCTGAGGTCAGTCAACTTGGAAACCTGCTGTCGCCTCAGAGTTCAATGCACAAACCACGTGACCTTTGACCCCAGCAAAGGCGATCCCGGAGTGTTTTGTCACATAGTGTATATTAATATCACGTTCTAAGTATATAGTGCATATAGGTATACTATTGTTACCTGATTACGGAATACATTACATATTATTGGACAATAACCACAAAAGAAAAAATAGTGTACCAGTCCTAACGTAGAAAAAATCAATTTTATTAAAGCTATAAAACATGAGACAAATCAAACAGTGACAGTAATGGGTTAAAACCGGCGCACAGGCCGTAGCTACAACAAAAGAGGAACAACATGGCACCCATTATAGAAAACATACTGGTACAGGCCCATATGGAGACCATCCATAGGCTAATAGTCTATATATACTCCATAATCCACTGTGGGAACGCTCATGAACAGAACAACATAAGGGCTGAAACGTACCGATGTAAGTAAAGGATAAATATACAGCAGGTACCGTGATGTCCCCTTCCTCCCTTCCTTGGGAGGAAGGGGACATCACGGTACCTGTGCGCCGGTTTTAACCCATTACTGTCACTGTTTGATTTGTCTCATGTTTTATAGCTTTAATAAAATTGATTTTTTCTACGTTAGGACTGGTACACTATTTTTTCTTTTGTGGTTATGTTACTTTTTGGTGTGTCCTGCACACGTGTATCCATTTAGGTTTCCCTGCATGGTACCATGATGGTTCTATTGTTTGGGTTCCTTATATGCTTTCTACAATTTCATATTATTGGACAAGAAAAGTAAATTATATTTCCGTTTGAAAAACCATCTGTACTTTCTTAGAAACTATATGTTACTTTCTTGATCCGTATTTTCTGATACCTCACTGTGCACATCATTATTAGATATCCTGTTGATAGAACGTCCGAGTTACCCCTTTACATACAGTATATAGGTGTAAACCCTAACTATATCTTGACCTTTACACTTCATAGGTGTTTGGGGGTGGCTGTTTGATAGGGATTCCGTTGGAGGGTCATTAAGGGTCAGTCGACGTTGAGCGGGAGCGCCATATCGCTTCCCAGGGTGCCAACCTCTGCTGCAAGGAAGGGATTTGTCACAGGGTAAGGCACCATCTATCCTCCCTAGTCCATTCCTTATTTGCCAATTTTTTCTTGGGTTTCAAAACTTTTGACAACCTATTTGTATATTGATTACTATTTTGTTGTGTGACTGATAGGTATTAACCTAGACCCTCCAATTTTTCCATTGTCCATTCTTAATATAAGAGTTAATATTGGTTTTGGCTTTGATACTTTTAATACAATTAATAAAAGGTATTTTTTAGGACTTTTTTGTTATGGTTTTCTAGTTATTGAAGACTTTGTGCCGTCGATTTGGTTTTCACATAATGTTTAGGGGCCCTGCAAAAATAGTGGGAGCTACTAAGGGGTTACTAAGGGGAAGCTATCATGCATGGTGGGGGCTACTAAGGGAACTATCATAGAATGTTGGCACTATTAAGGGTGCCATGACACAGTGTGGGGGCTACTAAGAGGACAATGACAGTGTGGGGTCTACCGAGAGCATCATCATACAGTGTTGAGGCTACTGAGGGGACCGTGATACAGTGTTAGGGTTTCTAAGGGGGCCATCCCTCAGTGTGGAGGATACTAAGGGTACATAATACAGTGTAGGGGCTGGTAAGGATGACATGACACCGTGTAGCAGCTATTAAGGGGCAATGACATTGTGGGGGCTACCAAGGGGGTAATGACATTGTGGGGGCAACTGAGGGGATCATGATACAGTGTTAGTGCTACTAAGGAGGCCATGACACAGTGTGGGGGAGACTAAGAGGGCCATGACACAGTGTGGAGGCTACTAAAGGGGCCATGACACAGTGTGGGGCTACTAAGGTGGCCATGAACAGTGTGGGGGCTACAAAGGCCATAAAACAATCTTGGGACTACTAAAGGGGCCATGATACAGAGTCGGGGCTGCTAAAGGGGGAATGATACAGAGTAGGGGCTACGAAGGTTGTAATCATACAGTGTGGGGGCTACTGGGAGATCCTGTCACAGTGTGAATGTTACTAAGGGTGTTATGATCCTAGTGGCAAGGATCGCAGGTCGGACTAGCTAAGTAACTGAACAGACTACTAGCTCTGGGGAAGTGGTAACTAGATTGACCGCAACCTGATCCTATCCGCAAACAAATATAGGCAGCCGTGGAACGTTACCTAAAAATCCTAGACGTCTCGTCACGGCCTGAGAAACTGACTATTCCTGGAGGGAAAGTTAGTCCTCACTTGCCTCAGTGTAATGACCCCAAAGATATAGAATAGCCCCCCACAAATATTAATGGTGAGTTAAGGGGAAAGCACAAACGCAGAGATGAAATCAGATTTAGCAAATGAGGCCCGCTAATACTAGATAGCAGAAAATAGGAAGGAAACTGCGGTCAATAAAAAACCCTATTCAAAATATCCACGCAGAGATTGCTCGAGCCCCCGCACCAACTAACGGTGCGGGGGAAGCAACTCCGTACCCAAGAGCTTACCAGCAAAAAGAAATCACATGTTAGCAAGCTGGACTAGACTCATCATACACAGAAATCATATTGCAGGCAGATGAGCAAAAAATATTCAAACAGAACGTAGCTTATCCTGAAGAGGCAGAAAACGAGATAATCAGGAGTAATCAGAATAGCACTGAATACATTGACAGCCGGCAACAAGTGGAAGTGAAGCAGAGCTAAATAGGAGCCTCCCTGGTGAATAACGAGGCAGCTGATCCAGCAGACCCGCAGAATAATAAACCAAACCACCAGGGGGGGCCAAAAAACCAAAGTCACACAATACCATCTGTGACCACAAGAGGGAGCCTGAAAACGGAGTTCACAACAGTACCTCCCCCTTGAGGAGGGGTCACCGAACCCTCATCAAAACCCCCAGGGCGATCAGGGTGAGCCACATGGAAGGCACGAACCAAATCGGCCGCGTGAACATCAGAGGCGACAACCCAGGAATTATCCTCCTGATCATAGCCTTTCCACTTAACCAAATACTGAAACCTCCGTCTAGAAATACGAGAATCCAAGATCTTCTCCACCACGTATTCCAATTCTCCCTCAACCAGCACAGGGGCAGGAGGCTCAACCGAAGGAACCACAGGCACCACATACCTCCGCAACAACGACCGATGGAACACATTATGAATAGCAAACGATGCCGGGAGGTCCAAACGAAATGACACAGGGTTAAGGACTTCCAAAATCTTATAAGGACCGATAAACCGAGGCTTAAACTTAGGAGAGGAGACCTTCATAGGAACAAAGCGAGAAGACAACCACACCAAATCCCCAACGCGAAGTCGGGGACCCACACAGCGACGGCGGTTGGCAAAGCGCTGAGCCTTCTCTTGTGACAGCTTCAAATTGTCCACCACATGATTCCAAATCTGATGCAACCTATCCACCACAACATCCACTCCAGGACAGTCAGAAGACCCCACCTGACCCGAGGAAAAACGAGGATGAAACCCTGAATTACAAAAAAAAGGCGAAACCAAAGTAGCAGAACTAGCCCGATTATTAAGGGCAAACTCGGCCAATGGCAAAAAAGTCACCCAGTCGTCCTGATCAGCAGAAACAAAACATCTTGAATAGGTTTCCAAAGTCTGATTAGTGCGCTCGGTTTGGCCATTCGTCTGAGGATGGAAGGCCGACGAAAAAGACAAATTAATGCCCATCTTAGCACAAAAGGTCCGCCAAAATCTAGACACAAACTGGGATCCTCTGTCGGAAACAATATTTGCAAACGAACCACATTTTGAAAAAACAGAGGAACTAACTCGGAGGAGGAAGGCAACTTAGGCAAGGGCACCAAATGGACCATTTTAGAAAAACGATCACACACCACCCAAATGACCGACATTCTCTGAGAGACAGGGAGATCTGAAATAAAATCCATGGAAATGTGCGTCCAAGGCCTCTTCGGGAGAGGCAAAGGCAACAACAAGCCACTGGCACGAGAACAGCAAGGCTTAGCCCGAGCACAAATTCCACAAGACTGCACAAAGGAACGCACATCCCGCGACAAGGAAGGCCACCAGAAGGACCTAGCCACCAAATCTCTGGTACCAAAAATCCCAGGATGGCCCGCCAACACCGAAGAATGAACCTCGGAAATAACTCTGCTGGTCCATCTATCCGGGACAAACAGTCTCTCCGGTGGACAACGGTCAGGTCTATCCGCCTGAAACTCCTGCAGCACTCGTAGCAAATCTGGGGAGATGGCAGACAAAATCACCCCTTCTCTGAGGATACCAGCTGGCTCTGAATCACCAGGAGAGTCAGGCACAAAACTCCTAGAAAGAGCATCAGCCTTCACATTCTTCGAACCAGGCAGGTATGAGACCACGAAATCAAAACGAGAGAAAAACAATGACCAACGAGCCTGTCTAGGATTCAGCCGCTTGGCCGACTCGAGATAAATCAAATTCTTGTGATCAGTCAAGACCACCACACGATGCTTAGCTCCCTCGAGCCAATGTCGCCACTCCTCAAATGCCCACTTCATAGCCAACAACTCCCGATTACCAACATCATAATTCCGCTCGGCAGGCGAAAACTTTCTTGAAAAGAAAGCACATGGCTTCATCACAGAGCCATCAGAGCTTCTCTGCGACAAAACAGCCCCCGCTCCAATCTCAGAAGCATCAACCTCGACCTGGAAAGGAAGGGAGACGTCTGGCTGACCTAAGACCGGAGCCGAAGAAAACCGGCGCTTCAGCTCCCGAAAGGCCTCCACAGCCGCAGGAGACCAATTAGTAACATCAGAACCCTTCTTGGTCAAATCCGTCAATGGCTTAACAACACCAGAAAAATTAGCGATGAAGCGACGGTAAAAATTAGCAAAACCCAAGAACTTCTGAAGACTCTTAACAGATGTAGGCTGAGTCCAGTCATGACTAGCCTGAACCTTGACTGGGTCCATCTCAATAGCAGAAGGAGAAAAAATGAAACCCAAAAATAAGACCTTCTGGACTCCAAAAAGACATTTTGAGCCCTTCACAAATAAAGCATTGGCACGCAGGACCTGAAACACCATCCTGACCTGCTTAACATGGGACTCCCAATCATCCGAAAAAAACAGAATATCATCCAGATACACAATCATAAATTTATCCAGATATTCGCGGAAGATGTCGTGCATAAAAGACTGAAAGACAGAAGGAGCGTTAGAAAGTCCAAAAGGCATCACCAAGTACTCAAAATGGCCTTCGGGCGTATTAAATGCAGTTTTCCATTCATCACCCTGCTTAATACGCACAAGGTTATACGCACCACGAAGATCTATCTTGGTGAACCAACTAGACCCCCTAATGCGAGCAAACAGATCAGATAACAATGGCAAAGGATACTGAAATTTGACCGTGATTTTGTTTAGAAGGCGATAATCAATACAAGGTCTCAAGGAACCATCCTTCTTAGCCACAAAAAAGAACCCCACACCAAGAGGGGAGGAGGAGGGGCGAATAAGTCCTTTCTCCAAAGACTCCTTTATATAACTCCGCATAGCAGCATGCTCCGGCACTGACAAATTGAAAAGTCGTCCCTTAGGAAACTTACTACCAGGAATCAAATTTATAGCACAATCACAATCCCTATGAGGAGGTAGAGAACTGAGTTTGGGCTCATCAAATACATCCTGGTAATCTGACAAAAACACAGGGACCTCAGAAGGAGTGGATGAGGCAATTGACACCACAGGAGCGTCGCCATGAATTCCCTGACAACCCCAACTTGACACAGACATTGCTTTCCAATCCAGGACTGGATTATGAGTCTGCAACCATGGCAGGCCCAACACGACAACATCATGCAAATTATGCAATACAAGAAAGCGAATCACCTCCTGATGAACAGGAGTCATGCACATGGTCACTTGTGTCCAGTACTGAGGTTTATTCGTAGCCAATGGTGTAGCATCAATTCCCCTTAGTGGAATAGGGAATTTTAAAGGCTCCAAAACAAAACCACAGCGCCTGGCAAATGACAAATCCATCAGACTCAGGGCAGCACCTGAATCCACAAAAGCCATAACCGGGTAAGATGACAGGGAACAAATCAGGGTAACAGACAAAATAAACTTAGGCTGTAAAGTACCGATGGTGACAGATTTATCAATCTTTTTTGTGCGCTTAGAGCATGCTGAGATAACATGAGCTGAGTCACCACAGTAAAAGCACAACCCATTTTGCCGTCTATAATTTTGCCGTTCACTTCTGGTCAGAATTCTATCACATTGCATAGACTCAGGTGTCTGTTCAGAAGACACTGCCAAATGGTGCGCAGGTTTGCGCTCCCGCAAACGCCGATCAATCTGAATGGCCAGAGTCATTAACTCATTCAGACCTGCAGGCGTAGGGAACCCCACCATGACATTCTTAATGGCTTCAGAAAGACCTTTTCTGAAATTTGCAGCCAGGGCACACTCATTCCATTGAGTAAGCACCGACCATTTCCGAAATTTCTGGCAGTACACCTCTGCATCATCTTGCCCCTGAGAGGGCCAGCAACGCTTTTTCAGCCTGGTTCTCAAGATTAGGTTCCTCATAGAGCAATCCAAGGGCCAGAAAAAACGCATCCACACTGAGCAATGCAGGATCCCCTGGAGCCAATGCGAAAGCCCAATCTTGAGGATCGCCACGCAAGAAAGAAATAATAATCTTAACTTGCTGAACAGAATCCCCAGAGGAACGAGGTTTCAAAGAAAGAAACAACTTGCAATTGTTCTTAAAATTCAGGAACCTAGATCTATCTCCAGAAAACAACTCCGGAATAGGTATTCTAGGCTCTGACATAGGACTGTGCACAACAAAATCCTGAATACTTTGTACCCTTGCAGCAAGATGATCTACACTGGAGGCTAAACTCTGGATATCCATATCAGCAGCTGAACTCAGAGCCACACCAAGATTAAGAGGAGGAGAGAAGCCAGACACACAGCAGCTAGACACACGGCAGCAAAAAAAAATAAAAAATATCTCCAAGCTTCTTTTCTCCTGCTTCTGCCATGCAATTAACACTTTATTGGCCGGCTGTACTGTTATGATCCTAGTGGCAAGGATCGCAGCTCGGACTAGCTAAGTAACTGAACAGACTACTAGCTCTGGGGAAGTGGTAACTAGATTGACCGCAACCTGATCCTATCCGCAAACAACTATAGGCAGCCGTGGAACGTTACCTAAAAATCCTAGACGTCTCGTCACGGCCTGAGAAACTGACTATTCCTGGAGGGAAAGTAAGTCCTCACTTGCCTCAGTGGAATGACCCCAAAGATATAGAATAGCCCCCCACAAATATTAACGGTGAGTTAAGGGGAAAGCACAAACGCAGAGATGAAATCAGATTTAGCAAATGAGGCCCGCTAATACTAGATAGCAGAAAATAGGAAGGAAACTGTGCGGTCAATAAAAAACCCTATTCAAAATATCCACGCAGAGATTGCTCGAGCCCCCGCACCAACTAACGGTGCGGGGGAAGCAACTCCGTACCCCAGAGCTTACCAGCAAAAAGAAATCACATGTTAGCAAGCTGGACTAGACTCATCATACACAGAAATCATATTGCAGGCAGATGAGCAAAAAATATTCAAACAGAACTTAGCTTATCCTGAAGAGGCAGAAAACGAGATAATCAGGAGTAATCAGAATAGCACTGAATACATTGACAGCTGGCAACAAGTGGAAGTGAAGCAGAGCTAAATAGGAGCCTCCCTGGTGAATAACGAGGCAGCTGATCCAGCAGACCCGCAGGATAATAAACCAAACCACCAGGGGGAGCCAAAAAACCAAAGTCACACAATACCATCTGTGACCACAAGAGGGAGCCTGAAAACGGAGTTCACAACATAAGGGGCCATAACAGTGTGAGGGCGACTAAATGTCCATATAGATTGGAAGCTACTAAGGTGGCCATGAAACAATGTGGGGACTACTGAGAGGGTCATTCTACAGTGTGGGGCCTACTGAGGGGCCATTATACAATGTGGGGACTTGTCAGGACTCTGAACATTTTTTATTACCTTTTTGTGCATTACTGCTCTTTTCCAAGATGGCGTCTTTGGTCTCATGTGCACTGTGTCTTCCTGCTATAAAACTCCACCCCAGCCTTCAGTCTGTGCTAGAGTATTCTGCCTTGCATCCAGCTCCTGACCTCTGGTGACTCCCTGGCTATATACCTGCTCCTGTGAACCTGTGTGGTGATCCTGCTAATCTGCTCTAAGTTCCTGCTGCATACACCAGTTCCAGTAATCCTCCTTCATCTGCTGCTTGTGTTTACTTCCATCTGCATTTGCTGGACATGTAAGCTGTTTCTGCTTTGCAAGAACCTGAGACTGTTACCCAAACCTCCCTGGTTGAGCTAAGATATTATTTGAACTGCCTTATAAGCATATCTATCTGTGTTTTGGACTAAGCAAGGACTTATTCGTGTCAAGTATCCTCAAGAATAACTGTGCTTCATAGACATTCTACATGATTGCATTTTCCTCTGAAGTTTCCTATAGACTGCTGAGCTGCATTTGATATTTGCACCAAGTGTTGTGGACTTGAGTTTCTCTCTGCACCTGTTTGAATCACCGTGTGATAATATAGACTTTACCACTTATAAAACTGTGTCCTGTAGTTGTCTTTTTCCACGCAAAGAGTCTCCTGAGTTATCCCCTATAATTATTACAGGATACTCTAGCCTAAAAAAAGGAGACTGCTGGAACAATGACTGCAGAAAGCAGAATAGAGCAGGTGTTTTCCATAATTAGATCACTGCAGAAAGATGTGGAAGGTCTGCAAAAGAAGTTTGGAAGCTTTGAACACAATCAACAAGTGTTTGGACAGACTTTGCAGGACTTAAGTACCCGCATGGCAGCCCAGGAAAACAAACTTGCTGGCATATAGTCCCAGTATGGACGGGCTTTTCAGGACATAAGCACGCAAATAGCTGCACAAGCGACTTTTCCCTCTGGGCAACCACCACCAGCTAGCCCACCAAAGTTGCCCCCATTCAGATTCAATGGTGATCGCGACAAATTTCGTGGCTTTGTGAATCAATGTATGCTATATTTTGATGTGCATGCTGACCGTTTTCCTAATGATAGATCCAAAGTATTGTGTGTAATAATGCTGCTGACCGCACGAGCGCTCGCCTGGGCGAATCCGATGATTGAGTCTCATGACCCACGGTTAAATAACTTGGATGATTTCTTGGCCGCTATGGCATTAATGTTTGATGATCCTAATCACCATGCAACCGCTGAATCTGCTTTATTGTCTTAACGCCAGGCAAAACGTTCTGTTATTGAGTATGCTACTGAATTCAGGAGATTAGCGGTAGATACCAATTGGGACAGTTATGCACAATTGCCTATTTTTAAAGGAGTCTGTTTAGTATTGTAAAAGATTAACTAGCCCGCTCTGAGTCACCAAAGAGCTAGAGACATTTATGCAGCATTGTGTGCGCACTGACATTCGCCTTACTGAGCGTAGGCAGGAGAAGTTTGCTGCATATAACCGTATTTCTAACTTTTCCCTACCTTCCAAAGAGCCTGCAGGTAAAACATCTCGGGAGGTGGAGGAGGTGCCCATGCAAATTGATTCTGTTCAGAGGCGCAAGATCAATGAGCACCGGGAGCATCGCCTTCATGAAAGTCTGTTTCTAGTGCGGCCAGTCTGACCACTTCTTGATCAATTGTCCTAAGTGTCCTAGACGGCCTAACAAGGTGCTAGCAGAAGTAGGGGAGTATGACAACTGTGATGATGAATGTGACATCTCTGAATGTAGCCTGCCTTTAAACACTGTATTCCATTCACTTTCTATTACTTCACCCCCCAAGGAGCTGAAGGAAAAGAACTCTCACTGTTCTCTCCCTATTAAGATCCTGTGTTCAGGACAGTGGATTTCCAGTGCAGCTATGATTGACTCTGGTGCAAGTGGCAATTTCATGGATATCGCATTTGCCAAGGAACATGGCATTGAAATTCAGCAAAGAGCCTCTCCAATTACCATGGAAACAGTGGATGGGTCACCTTTAATCTCTGGGCCTGTGGATCAGGAGACCATACCCCTTGAAATTTTGTTGGAGCCTAATCGTCAGGAGCAACTTTCTTTCTTGCTAATTTCCTCTCCTCATTTTCCTGTGATTTTAGGCATTCGTTGGTTGCGTTCTCAGAACCCAATTATCAACTGGGAGACCAAGGAGATTATCTTTCCAACAAGGAGCAACTCAGCATTAACAGAAGCTGTCCCTGAGTCCATGGCTACGGAACCACATGTACAGGTATTTTCTTTACCTCCAGCATATAAAGAGTTCTCTGACATCTGTGACAAGAAGAATGCAGATCAGCTTCCTCCACACAGGCATTATGACTGTCCCATTGAGTTGCTTCCTGGGGCAGCTATTCCTTTTGGTAACATATACCCTTTGGCGGCACCTGAGCTTCAAGCCTTAAAGGAGTATATTGATGAAAATCTGGCCAAAGGCTTCATACATCCTTCTTCCTCACCAGCAGGGGCACCTATCTTTTTTGTAAAGAAGAAGGATGGGACCCTGAGAACCTGTGTTGACTATCGGGAACTCAATAAGGTAACCGTACGAAACCGTTACCCTTTGCCTCTGATTCCCGAATTACTGGAAAGAGTCCACCATGCTAAGGTGTTCTCTAAACTGGATCTTTGTGGGGCTTATAATTTGGTGCGTATTCGTCCAGGGGATGAGTGGAAAACAGCATTCAGATGCCGGTATGGACACTTTGAATCTCTTGTGATGCCCTTCGGGCTTTGTAACGCCCCTGCAACGTTTCAACACCTTGCTAATGACATTTTCAGAGATTTGTTGGACCAGTTTGTAGTGATCTATTTGGACGATATACTAATCTTTTCTGACTCTCTACAGGAACATGAAGAACATGTCAATACTGTTTTAAGACGTCTGAAAGAGAACCATCTGTATATTAAGCCGGAGAAATGCGAGTTCCATCGTTCTGAGATACAGTTCTTAGGTTATATCATCTCTTCCCAGGGGCTGAACATGGAATCTGGTAAGATTCAGGCTATCCTTGACTGGCCGGTACCCAAGAACGTTAAGGAGGTCCAACGTTTTATTGGTTTTGCAAATTTCTACAGACGCTTCATTCAAAATTTTTCTGATATTGTCCGTCCCATTACTTCCTTGACAAAGAAGGAATAGCCCTTTAAGTGGTCATCACAGGCTCAAGAAGCTTTTGATCGGCTTAAGATCTGTTTCACATCAGCACCGCTGTTGATACACCCAGATGCAACACTTTCTTTCATTGTGGAGGTGGACGCTTCTGATAATGCTTTGGGGGCTAGTCTCTCCCAAAGAACTGGAGAGAAGGGTCTGCTACATCCTTGTGCTTTCTTTTCCCGTAGACTAACCTCAGCAGAGAAGAATTACGATGTGGGAGACAAGGAATTGCTGGCTGTTATTGCGGCTTTCAAAGAATGGAGGCATCATCTGCAAGGAGCTGCACAACAGATCATAGTGCTAACTGACCATCGCAATTTAGAGTTCCTTAGATCCGCTAGATGTCTTTCTCCTCGTCAGGCTCGTTGGAACTTATTTTTAAATCAATTTAACTTTGTTATCTCGTACTGTCCAGGTTCTCGTAATGGGAAGGCTGATGCTTTATCCCGATTCCATGCTGCGGATTCCGTACCTGGAGCCCCGTCCAAGACCATTCTATCTGATGCCAATTTCATTGGAGTTATCCACGATCAGGACTTGTGGAAGGAGTGCAGGGAGGCCTATGACGGTCATGTATTTCTGGCCAACCCACCTGTGGATATTAATCTTGTCTTTAAGGGTGGCATGTGGTTCAGAGATTGACGTATCTAAGTCCCTGAGGTCGTCCGTCTGCAGATCCTCAAGTTGGTACATGACTCCAAGTTGGCTGGTCACAGGGGGGTACAGAAGACACCAGAGTTCCTGAGCTGATTCTTCTGGTGGCCAACTTGCTTGAAGGATACCAAGGACTATGTTCTCTCTTGCGAGGTATGTGCTCGTTACAAGACTCCTCATGTGGCACCTACGGGTCTTTACAACCATTACCTGTTCTGTCCCGCCCTTGGGAGTCTATATCAATGGACTTTATTGAGGAGCTGCCTACATTGGGGGGCATGAATACAATCATGGTGGTAGTTGATCGCCTGACTACAGCTGCTCATTTTGTTCCATGCACCGGCCTCCCCTCAGCTAAAGATACAGTGAACTTGGTTATACAGAATGTCTTTCGGTTGCATGGGGTTCCGGATGAGATCATCTCTGACCATGGAGTGCAGTTCACTTCAAGATTCTGGAAGGGGTTTTGTTCTGCACTCAATATTAATGTCTGTCTCTCTTCCGCTTACCATCCCCAGACAAATGGTCAGACTGAGCATACCAACCAGACGCTGGAACAATATCTGAGATGCTATGTCAGCCATCTCCAGGATGATTGGTTGGAGTTGCTGCCGTTAGCCGAATTTTCATATAACAATTCTCAGAGCGCCTCCACTAAATTTACACCTTTCTTTGCCAATCTGGGTTATCATCCGTGTATCTTACCTAGGTCTCCAATTAATTCTCCGGTTCCGGCAGTGGAGGAAAGGCTGACTGCGATGAGGCAAAATCTGGAGGTTCTGAAGGAAACCCTGACCACAGCTCAAGAACGTTATAAGAGATCTGCTGATAGATTCCATAAACCTGCACCCATGTTCAAGGTAGGAGATTCCGTGTGGTTAGCAACTAAGAATCTGAAGTTAAACGTTCCTTCACAAAAACTTGGACAGAAATTCATTGGCTCTTTCAAGATCAATGGTTTTGTGAGCTCTGTGGCCTGCCGGCTGAAGCTGCCTAGGACTATGAAGGTACACCCAGTTTTTCATGTATCTTTACTAAAGCCTGTATCTTCTAATACCTTCCAGGGATGTGTTGTGCCACCTCCGCAGCCTGTGGTGATTGATGGGCAAGAACAATTTGTGGTGGAGGAAATTGTTGATTCCAGGATTCGCAGGAATCGGCTCCAATATCTGATAAGATGGCTGGGATATCTGTTATGACCCCAGTGGACAGGGTCTCAGAGGAACGTGTAAGTCTGCGAGATTCAAAATCCAGCTCATAGGGCTGTGGTAACTGGGTTGACCAAATAGCTACTCCTAACGCCAACACTAGAAGTAGCCGGGGATCATGCCTACGGTGATCGCTAGATGACTCGCGCCAGCCGGAGAATCTAACTACCCCTAGGAGAAGAAAACAAAGACCTCTCTTGCCTCCAGAGAAAGGGACCCCAAAGCAAGATACAAGCCCCCCACAAATAATAACGGTGAGGTAAGAGGAAATGACAAACACAGAAATGAACCAGGTTCAGCAAAGAGAGGCCAGCTTACTAATAGCAGAATATAGCAAGATAACTTATCTGGTCAACAAAAACCCTATAAAAATCCACGCTGGAGATTCAAGAACCCCCGAACCGTCTAACGGTCCAGGGGGAGAACACCAGCCCCCTAGAGCTTCCAGCAAAGGTCAGGATACAGATTGGAACAAGCTGGACAAAAATACCAAACAAAACAAAAGCAAAAAGCAAGGAAGCAGACTTAGCTTGAAATACAGGAACCCGGATCATAGGACAAGAGCACAACAGATTAGCTCTGATTTCAACGATGCCAGGCATTGAACTGAAGGTCCAGGGAGCTTATATAGCAACGCCCCTGAACTAACGGCCCAGGTGAGGATATAGGAAAAGACAGAAGCTCCAGAGTCAAATCACTAATGACCACTAGAGGGAGCAAAAAGCAAAATCACAACAGTACCCCCCCCTTAGTGAGGGGTCACCGAACCCTCACCACGACCACCAGGGCGATCAGGACGAGCGGCGTGAAAGGCACGAACTAAATCGGCCGCATGAACATCAGAGGCGACCACCCAGGAATTATCTTCCTGACCATAGCCCTTCCACTTGACCAGGTACTGAAGCCTCCGCCTGGAGAGATGAGAATCCAAGATCTTCTCCACCACGTACTCCAACTCGCCCTCAACCAACACCGGAGCAGGAGGCTCAGCAGAAGGAACCACAGGCACAACGTACCGCCGCAACAAGGACCTATGAAACACGTTGTGGATAGCAAACGACACAGGAAGATCCAGGCGAAAGGATACAGGATTAAGGATTTCCAATATCTTGTAAGGACCAATAAAACGAGGTTTAAATTTGGGAGAGGAAACCTTCATAGGAACAAAGCGGGAAGAAAGCCACACCAAATCCCCAACACGTAGTCGGGGACCCACACCGCGGCGGCGGTTGGCAAAGCGCTGAGCCCTCTCCTGTGACAACTTCAAGTTGTCCACCACAAGATTCCAGATCCGCTGCAACCTATCCACCACAGAATCCACCCCAGGGCAGTCAGAAGGTTCCACATGACCCGAAGAAAAACGAGGGTGGAAACCAGAGTTGCAGAAAAACGGCGAAACCAAAGTGGCGGAACTAGCCCGATTATTAAGGGCAAACTCAGCCAACGGCAAGAAGGTCACCCAATCGTCCTGATCAGCAGAGACAAAACACCTCAAATAAGCCTCCAAAGTCTGATTAGTTCGCTCCGTCTGTCCATTAGTCTGAGGATGGAAAGCAGACGAAAACGACAAGTCAATGCCCATCCTACTACAAAAGGATCGCCAGAATCTGGAAACGAACTGGGATCCTCTGTCTGACACAATATTCTCAGGGATGCCGTGCAAACGAACCACGTTCTGGAAAAACACAGGAACCAGATCGGAAGAGGAAGGCAGCTTAGGCAAAGGAACCAAATGGACCATCTTGGAGAAGCGATCACATATCACCCAGATAACAGACATGCCTTGAGACACCGGAAGATCAGAAATGAAATCCATGGAGATATGTGTCCAAGGTCTCTTAGGGACAGGCAAGGGCAAGAGCAACCCGCTGGCACGAGAACAGCAAGGCTTAGCTCGAGCACAAGTGCCACAGGACTGTACAAATGACCGCACATCCCTAGACAAGGAAGGCCACCAAAAGGATCTGGCCACCAGATCTCTGGTGCCAAAAATTCCTGGGTGACCTGCCAACACCGAGGAATGAACCTCGGAAATGACTCTGCTGGTCCACTTATCAGGCACAAACAGTCTGTCAGGTGGACAAGAATCAGGCCTATCAGCCTGAAATCTCTGCAACACACGTCGCAGATCTGGAGAAATAGCTGACAAGATAATACCATCCTTAAGAATACCAACCGGTTCAGCGACTCCAGGAGCATCAGGCACAAAGCTCCTGGAAAGAGCATCGGCCTTCACATTTTTTGAACCTGGTAAATACGAGACAACAAAGTCAAAACGGGAGAAAAACAATGACCAGCGGGCCTGTCTAGGATTCAGGCGTTTAGCAGACTCGAGATACATCAGATTTTTGTGATCAGTCAAGACCACCACACGATGCTTAGCACCCTCGAGCCAATGACGCCACTCCTCAAATGCCCATTTCATGGCCAACAACTCCCGATTGCCCACATCATAATTTCGCTCCGCAGGCGAAAACTTCCTAGAGAAAAAGGCGCAAGGTCTCATAACAGAGCAACCAGGGCCTCTCTGCGACAAAACGGCCCCTGCTCCAATCTCTGAAGCATCCACCTCAACCTGAAAGGGAAGCGAGACATCAGGCTGGCACAAAACAGGCGCCGAAGTAAACCGACGTTTCAACTCCTGGAAAGCCTCCACGGCAGCAGGAGCCCAATTAACCACATCGGAGCCCTTCTTGGTCATATCCGTCAAAGGTTTCACAATGCTAGAAAAGTTAGCGATAAAACGACGGTAGAAGTTAACGAAACCCAAGAACTTCTGAAGACTCTTAACTGACGAGGGCTGAGTCCAATCAAGAATAGCTCGGACCTTGACTGGGTCCATCTCCACAGCAGAAGGGGAAAAAATGAACCCCAAAAAGGGAACCTTCTGTACACCAAAAAGACACTTTGAGCCCTTGACAAACAAAGAATTTTCACGCAAAATTTTAAAGACCATCCTGACCTGCTCCACATGCGAGTCCCAATTATCAGAAAAAAACAGAATATCATCCAGATAAACGATCAAAAATTTATCCAGATAGTTCCGGAAAATGTCATGCATAAAGGACTGAAAAACTGAAGGGGCATTAGAGAGCCCAAAAGGCATCACCAAGTACTCAAAATGACCTTCGGGCGTATTGAATGCGGTTTTCCATTCATCCCCTTGCTTAATGCGCACAAGGTTGTACGCACCACGAAGGTCTATCTTGGTAAACCACTTGGCACCTTTAATCCGGGCAAACAAGTCAGACAACAGCGGCAAAGGATACTGAAATTTGACAGTGATCTTATTTAAAAGCCGATAGTCAATACAAGGCCTCAAAGATCCGTCCTTTTTAGCCACAAAAAAGAATCCCGCACCAAGAGGGGAAGAAGACGGACGGATGTGTCCTTTCTCCAGAGACTCCTTGATATATGAACGCATAGCGGTATGTTCAGGTATCGACAGATTAAACAGTCTTCCCTTAGGAAATTTACTGCCTGGAATCAAATCTATTGCACAGTCACATTCCCTATGAGGAGGCAATGCACTGGACCTGGACTCGCTAAAGACATCCTGATAATCAGACAAATACTCAGGAACTTCCGAAGGCGTAGAAGAAGCAATAGACACAGGCAGGGAATCCTCATGAATACCACGACAGCCCCAACTAGACACTGACATAGCCTTCCAGTCAAGGACTGGATTATGGGTCTGTAACCATGGCAGCCCCAAAACAACCAAATCATGCATTTTATGTAGAACGAGAAAACGTATCACCTCGCGGTGTTCAGGAGTCATGCACATGGTAACCTGTGTCCAATACTGCGTTTTATTTTCTGCTAATGGCGTAGCATCAATACCCCTAAGAGGGATAGGATTTTCTAATGGTTCAAGAATAAAACCACAGCGCTTAGCAAATGAGAGATCCATAAGACTCAGGGCAGCACCTGAATCTACAAACGCCATGACAGGATAAGATGACAGTGAGCAAATCAAAGTTACAGACAGAATAAACTTAGGATGCAAATTACCAACGGTGACAGGACTAACAACCTTAGATATACATTTAGAGCATGCTGAGATAACATGTGTAGAATCACCACAGTAGTAGCACAAGCCATTCCGGCGTCTATGAATTTTCCTCTCATTTCTAGTCAGGATTCTATCACATTGCATCAAATCAGGTGTCCGTTCAGACAACACCATGAGGGAATTTGCGGTTTTTCTATCACATTGCATCACATCAGGTGTCTGTTCAGACAACAACATGAGGGAATTTGCGGTTTTGCGCTCCCGCAACCGCCGGTCAATTTGAATAGCCAGGGACATGGTATCATTCAGACCTGTGGGAATGGGAAAACCCACCATAACATTCTTAATGGCCTCAGAAAGGCCATTTCTAAAATTAGCGGCCAGTGCACACTCGTTCCAATGTGTCAGCACGGACCATTTCCGAAATTTTTGGCAATACACCTCAGCCTCGTCCTGGCCCTGAGACATAGCCAGCAAGGCTTTCTCTGCCTGAATCTCAAGATTGGGTTCCTCATAAAGTAAACCGAGCGCCAGAAAAAACGCATCAATATCAGCCAATGCCGGATCTCCTGGCGCCAACGAAAAAGCCCAATCTTGAGGGTCACCCCGTAAGAATGAAATAACAATTTTTACTTGTTGAGCAGAGTCTCCAGACGAACAAGGTTTCAGGGACAAAAACAATTTACAATTATTCCTGAAATTCCTAAACTTAAATCGGTCTCCTGAAAACAGTTCAGGAATCGGAATCTTGGGTTCAGACCTAGGATTTCTGGTAACATAATCTTGTATACCCTGCACACGAGCGGCAAGCTGGTCCACACTTGTAATCAAGGTCTGGACATTCATGTCTGCAGCAAGCTTAAGCCACTCTGAGGTAAAGGGGAAAAGAAAAAAAAAAAAAAAAATGAGAGAGGGAAAAAAAAAACCTCAAAATTTTCTTTCTTATAATCCCACTTCTGCAATGCATTAAACATTTAATACTGGCCTGGCATACTGTTATGACCCCAGTGGACAGGGTCTCAGAGGAACGTGTAAGTCTGCGAGATTCAAAATCCAGCTCATAGGGCTGTGGTAACTGGGTTGACCAAATAGCTACTCCTAACGCCAACACTAGAAGTAGCCGGGGATCATGCCTACGGTGATCGCTAGATGACTCGCGCCAGCCGGAGAATCTAACTACCCCTAGGAGAAGAAAACAAAGACCTCTCTTGCCTCCAGAGAAAGGGACCCCAAAGCAAGATACAAGCCCCCCACAAATAATAACGGTGAGGTAAGAGGAAATGACAAACACAGAAATGAACCAGGTTCAGCAAAGAGAGGCCAGCTTACTAATAGCAGAATATAGCAAGATAACTTATCTGGTCAACAAAAACCCTATAAAAATCCACGCTGGAGATTCAAGAACCCCCGAACCGTCTAACGGTCCGGGGGGAGAACACCAGCCCCCTAGAGCTTCCAGCAAAGGTCAGGATACAGATTGGAACAAGCTGGACAAAAATACCAAACAAAACAAAAGCAAAAAGCAAGGAAGCAGACTTAGCTTGAAATACAGGAACCCGGATCATAGGACAAGAGCACAACAGATTAGCTCTGATTTCAACGATGCCAGGCATTGAACTGAAGGTCCAGGGAGCTTATATAGCAACGCCCCTGAACTAACGGCCCAGGTGAGGATATAGGAAAAGACAGAAGCTCCAGAGTCAAATCACTAATGACCACTAGAGGGAGCAAAAAGCAAAATCACAACAGATATCATCCTGAGGAAGACTCTTGGGAACCTGTGGAAAACATCAATGCCCAACAGAAGATTTCTCGTTTTCATCAGAGATTCCCTGAGAAACCAGGTCCAGGATCGTCCTGAGGCCGCTTCTAAGGAGGGAGTAATGTCAGGTCTCTGAACATTTTTTATTACCTTTCTGTGCATTACTGCCCTTTTCCAAGATGGCGTCTTTGGTCTCATGTGCACTGTGTCTTCCTGCTATAAAACTCCACCCCAGCCTTCAGTCTGTGCTAGAGTATTCTGCCTTTCATCCAGCTCCTGACCTCTGGTGACTCCCTGGCTATATACCTGCTCCTGTGAACCTGTGTGGTGATCCTGCTACTCTGCTCTAAGTTCCTGCTGCATACACCAGTTCCAGTAATCCTCCTTCATCTGATGCTCGTGTTTACTTCCATCTGCATTTGCTGGACATGTAAGCTGTTTCTGCTTTGCAAGAACCTGAGACTGTTACCCAAACCTCCCTGGTTGAGCTAAGATATTATTTGAACTGCCTTATAAGCATATCTATCTGTGTTTTGGACTAAGCAAGGACTTATTCGTGTCAAGTATCCTCAAGAATAATTGTGCTTCATAGACTTTCTGCATGATTGCATTTTCCTCTGAAGTTTCCTATAGACTGCTGAGCTGCATTTGATATTTGCACCAAGTGTTGTGGACTTGAGTTTCTCTCTGCACCTGTTTGAATCACCGTGTGATAATATAGACTTTACCACTTATAAAACTGTGTCCTGTAGTTGTCTTGTTCCACGCAAAGAGTCTCCTGAGTTATCCCCTATAATTATTACTGGACTACTGTGATGACCATCATACAGTGAGGGGGCTATAATACAGTTTGGGGCTTCTAAGAGGTTAGCATTCCATGTGGGAGCTACGAAACAGTGCGGTGGTCATTATACTATGTATAAGAGAGCATCATGCTGTGTATAGAGGAGCTGAACAGGGGGAGACTCAGGACATTATTAAATGTAAAGTGGGAACCAATTGTTATAGGGGAACACAGGTTACTGTGACTGTCAAAGGGGCACACAGCGCATTATTACTTTCAAGGGGTCAAAATGTGGGCACTGTTTTCTAAGGCACTTGCACCCGGCAGCAGTATATTATAGAGAGGTTGCTTTAGAATTTAGAAAGCACAGAGAACCACACATCAGGTGCAGTAATAGGGACACATATGGCAATAGCAGCTCAGCATTGGGGTAACAGCAGGATGAGGAGTTTGTGCAGGTTGGGAATAGTCCCACTGGGGACAGGGCTCAAAATATGAGACGTGAAATGTGTCTTTGTTTTAATCTATGCAGACGAGTCCTGGATGGAAGAAGTTGTCATGTCGGTCTGGGCCCGATGGAAAAGACGGGAAAAGTGAACAATTCCATCAGGAAGAAAGTCAGCGGGAAGTCATTATCTGTAACTGTGCAGTAGTGATGAACGAGCACTAAAATGTTTGGGTGCTCATTGCTCGGGTCGAGCAACTTGGTATACTAGGGTAAGTGACCCCAGCAAAGAGACCAATGTAAGTCTGTGGGAAATCCGAGTATTTTTACCGCAATCCCCCCGGGGTCCTTTTAGGCCATCTGCACACGTTCAGGATTTTTAGAGTTTTTTTCGCGTTTTTTCGCTATAAAAACGTGATAAAAACACGAAAAAAACGCTAACATGTGCCTCCTATTATTTACAGTGTATTCCGCATTTTTTGTGCAAATGTTGCGATTTTTTCCGCGAAAAAATCGCATCGCGGAAAAAAAGCAACATGTTCATTAAAAATGCGGAATTGCGGGGATTCCGCACACCTAGGAGTCCATTGATCTGCTTACTTCCCGCTCGGGGCTGTGCACACCATGCGGGAAGTAAGCAGATTATGTGCAGTTGGTACCCAGGGTGGAGGAGAGGAGACTCTCCTCCACGCACTGGGCACCATATAATTGGTCAAAAATAAACGAATTAAAATAAAAAATAGTCCTATACTCACCTTCGATGTCCCCCGCAGTGTTCCCGCCTCACCGCTGCATGCTGCTGCTTCGGTTCCTATAGCTGGTGTGCGGTGAAGGACCTGTGATAACGTCACTGTCTTGTGATTGGTCGTGAGCGGTCATGTGACCGCTCACGTGACCGCTCACATGACCGCGACGTCATGGAAGGTCCTGCGCGCACACACCAGCTATAGGAAGAGGAACGGACGCCGCTGAGGAGATCGTCTGGGTGAGTATAAGCATTTTTTTTATTTTTTTTTATTATTTTTAAACATTCTATCTTTTACTATAGATGCTGCATAAGCTGCATCTATAGTAAAAAGTTGGTCACACTTGTCAAACAGTATGTTTGACAAGTGTGACCAACCTGTCAGTCAGTTTTCCAGGCGATGCTACAGATCGCTTGGAAAACTTTAGCATTCTGCAAGCTAATTACGCTTGCAGAATGCTAAAAAAAACGCGAAAAAAACGAAAAAAAAAACGCAAAAAAAAAATGCGGATTTCTTGCAGAAAATTTCTGGTTTTCTTCAGGAAATTTCTGCAAGAAATCCGGACGTGTGCACATACCCTTAAGGTCTAAAAACGTCTGAAAATGATGGAAACGCTGCTCAAATGACACAGGAACATAATGGGGATCGCCCCTGGAAGCATTTCTGACTCCAAGGTCACAGCTGTAAGCAATGTTGTCAGAGTTTCATGCCATTTTTACAGGTGCACCAAAAAACATACAAAAATGAAACCAGAATGGATTTCAAACTTCTTCAGCAAAGATACATGAAAAACTGAATTAATTTTTCAGGACGAAGGAATGTCTAATCTCACTGCTGCCGAATTGACAATGTGAACCACTTTGAAAGGTCCTACAAACTTCGGCCCCAACTTTTTAGAAGGGATCTTCAAACGCAGATTCCTAGAAGACAACCAGACCATGTCCCCAGCAACAAACCTCGCCTCCCTTCTACTCTTGTCAAAACATTTCTTAGACCTCCTCTATTTGCCTGTTTAAGATTATGGTGCACACTGGTCCAAACCCTTTCCAAATTTCCAGAAAAACTCTCCTCCTCAGGCACCTCCGCCCCAATCCTAGAAAAAGGACCAAAAGATTGATTCTTCCCAGTACAACAAAAGAAAGGAGAACACCCAGTCGAAGAAGACGTATGATTATTGAGAGCAAACTCAGCTAATGGTAGATATTCTGACCACATCTCCTGATTATCCGCTACAAAACATGTCTGTCGATTGGACTGCGGATGATAGCCCGACGAAAATGAGAAATGATCCTAAAGTGTGTCACAAAAGGCATGCCAAAAGCGAGTCACAAACTGTGGTCCCCTATCGGAGACAATGTCCGTGGGAACACCATGGAGTCTGACAATCTCTTTCACAAGTTCCCTGGCAAGTGTCTTAGCGCAGGGTATTTTATTGAACGGGACCAGATGACACATCTTACTAAACCGGTCCACAACAACCCAGATAACAGAAAAACCCTCACAGACTGGCAGGTTGGTGAAAATCCATTGCAAGATGCGTCCATGGAGAACTAGGAACCTCTGATGGGCAAAGCAACCCTGCCGCCAGAGCATGAGAAGCCTTAGACCTAGCGCACACGGTACACTGATGCACCCACTTGACTCAGACTGATCAACTTTCTTGTTTTGGCAATCTCTGGATGACCCACCAAACAAGACTCTTGACATTCTGTAAACAAAGCTCTCCTCAGGGCTTTAGGCACAAATAATTTACTATTCGGAGTGTTAGTTGGTGCCGCATCCTGAGCTTTAAGAATGCTGTTTTCCAACTCAGAACCTAATGCTGCCACGACCACCCCTCTCTGCAGAATAGATTCTTCCTTTTCAGTATTAACCGCTGGGGAGAAACTTCGAGACAAAGCATCAGCTTTAACATTTTTTGTCCCAGGGATATATGTCACAGAGAAATGGAACCGGGCAAAAAACAATGCCCACCTAGCTTGACGGGCATTCAAACGTTTAGCAGCAACCAGGTAGATCAGGTTCCTATGATCAGTTAAGACTTGTGTAGGATGTCTATCGCCCTCAAAAATGTTGCCAATTCTCAAACGCAAGCTTAATAGCTAGCAATTCTCAGTTCCCAACATCGTAGTTGAGCTCTGCCTCTGAAAATTTGTTAGAAAAGAAAGTACAGGGATGCATCCCATCCTCCCCCTCCTGGAACAGAACAGCCCCCACTCCTACTGATGAGGTGTCCACCTCTACCAGAAAGGGCTTAGTGTCTTCTGTCTGGATCAAAACAGGAGCAGAGCTAAACCTCTCCTTGAGATGCTCAAAAGCCTTAACAGCTTCAGGGAACCATTGGACAGTATTGGAACCCTTCTTAGTAAGATAAGTAAGGGGTTTTGCGATAACAGAAAAATTCTTTATGAACTTTCTATAATAATTAGCAAACTCCAAAAATCTCTGAATCGACTTCAAGCATTCAGGTCTAGGCCACTCCAATACCGCCTGAACCTTCACCGGGTCCATCTCAAAACCATCACTGGAAACAAAGTACCCCAAAAAACTAATTTTCTTTACCGCAAACTCGCATTTCTCTAGTTTAGCAGAGTGTGTTTTCTCTCAGAATCTTCAGAACCTCACGGACTCTCTGCCAATGCAACTCCAGATCGGGCGAATAGATCAAAATATCATCCAAATAAACAATCACACTCCTACCGATCAATGGCCTCAGGATGTCGTTAATGAAACTTTGAAAGAACACCGGAGCATTTGTAAGGCCGAAAGGCATAACTAGACACTCAAAATGACCTTCTGGGGTATTAAAGGCTGTCTTCCATTCATCGCCTTCTTTAACCCGCAGCAAATTATGTGCCCCATGGAGATCGATCTTAGAGAACCAATTGGCTCCAACTAATTGGTTAAACAAATCCGGAATTAGCGGCACGGGCTAAGGATTACACACAGTGATCTTATTAATCTCCCTGAAATCCAGACATGGTCTAAGACCCCCACTTTTTTTGACAAAAAAGAACCCCACTGCCACATGGGACTTAGAAGGTCTTATATGACCTGCAGCAAGACTAGTCTGCAGGTATTCCTTTAAGTCCTCCCTCTCGGGAATTGTCAGATTAAATTAATGACTCTTAGGGAGAGTAGCACCTGGGCCAAACTCAATAGCGCAATCGTAATCTCTATGAAGTAGGAGAGCTTGTGACTCCACTTCTGAAAAGACTTTCCAGCTCATTTTTCACAACAGCAGCAATGTGTACATCACAGCATTTCCCGTAACACTCCTGACCCCAGGATCTTATCGTACTTGACGACCAGTCCAATACGGCATTGTGCATTTTTAACCAGGGTAACCCCAGGACAACTGGAAAGGGCAATTTATCAAGTACAAACAAATCTAAAGATTCCTGGTGTTCCATATTCACAGTGAGTGGAAAACCGGTGACCATGCTTTAGAGGAGTGTTATCAATCGCCACTACAGGAAAAGGGCATGATAAAGGTACAGAATCAATCTCATACTTGTCTAGAAATTGTTGATCAATCCAATTAAGTGCAGAACCACAGTCCACCATCACTTGAAAATCAATCGAATGACCAAGACAGGTAGAACTACCAGAAAAAGAAACTCCTGCCGACCGTAAAAATGCAATGCGAAAAGGAGGGTTATTCTGATTGACCTTTTTTTTCTCTTTTCCTTGTCTATGCGTCCTTCACATTGCTTAATAAAAGGGTCAGCCTTACCACAATAAAGACAGCCCCTCAGAGAATCTTCTCTGCCTTTCCTGGGAACTAGAGGACATCGTTCCAAGTTGCATTGGCTCCCCACAGTCAACGGGACTCTCCAGCAAAATTGAAACCTTCTCCTCATTCTGTCTAATTTTTAATCTTCTATCCACCCGGATAGCTAATTACATAGCAGCCTCAACCGTAGCAGGTGCAGGATATGCAACGATCAAATCTTTAAACCTGTCATTCAAACCTGCTAAAAACTGACTCTTGAGTGCTGGATCATTCTAGCTGACCTCTGCAGACCATCGTCTGAACTGGGTGCAATATCTCTCAGCGTCGCCAGAACCCTGTTTCAGCCGCCTGAGTTCTGCCTCGGCTGTAGTGACCCGATCAGGATCATCATATAACACCCCCATAGCAAAAAAAAACGCTTCTACAGACATCAAACAAGGGTCATCCGGACACAATGAAAATGCTCAAACTTGGGGCTCACCTCGCAATAACAACATAATAATCCCCACACGCTGTAATTCAGCCCCTGAAGACCTGGGTGTAAGCCGAAAATAAAGTAAACATGCATTTTTAAACGAAAAAAATTCCTGCCGTTTACCAGAAAAACATTCAGGCAAACCCACCTTAGGTTCTTCAGAGTGGATTCCAGGGCAATTACTCACGTGCTGCTTAACTGGCAACTTCCAATGTTAACCCTTGCAGACGCTGAGCAAGATCTTGAATGCTGTTCATGTTGCAGAAATCCGGGAGGGTTTTTTTTATATACTTCTTTCTGGCTTGGCAAACTGTTACGGATCTGCAACACAGGACTAAGGTAGAATGGGGAAAACTGACCCTGCACTATGACTAGGCTGAAACCCTACGATGGAGTGGGCGACCCATTCCTTGCGAATAGACCCACCGACGATCCTAGGTTAATCTCAAGCGAAGACCTTTAGATAAGGGGAAGGGGTACCCTAAAAGAACTAAGGACTGGGTACGAAAACAGGTCACCTCCTAGTAGAAAACCAGAGAAGGCTTCAGAAATCAATAGAAAACAGAAACTAAGGCTAGCAGAACCAGAGGTACCAGTACTGCACAAATAACACACACAGAACACTAAGCAAAGCACCAAGCTAGAGCTCAAGCAGATTAACACTGTTGTCCAGCAAGAACTGGGAGGCAAGTGCTGGTTAATAAAGAGTGAAACAAACACCTGACCCAAGACAAAACCAGCACCAGAGGAAAAAGACCAGCAGCCAGGAACTTCCTAAGAAAATAGCGAATAGTAACAAACTAAACAGATACTAACATAAATAAAGGTTATTATTATTATTAGATTCAAGATGGTGAAGTTCAGGCTGTTAGCTTTGCCATGTGCAGGAGGAAAGAATCTTTTACGTGAGCACAACTGCACAAACGAGGGTTTGCTGCTGTGCTGGCACAGGGTGGAGTTGAGTGAACACAACAAGCTGATGGAATGTGAGAGAGGTGCAGGCGGAAATATTACAGTGGATTGAGGAAGATGGCGTGTGCATGGTATGTAAGGTCAGTCAAAACAGCAGGCATGTCCACGTCTGTATCAGCGAACAGGCTCTCAGTCATCCCAACTGTACGGGGTAAACAAGTGGAGGTTCTGTGGCCAGAGACCTGTGTAACAACACTTTCCACGGTTAGGGAGGATTAAGAATCAGAAGATGCGGTTGATGGGGTGAACAGTGATTGGCGAGGCCCGCTAGTCTGCATTATAGGCATTATAGCACAGTAACATTCCCAGCTTAATGCATGTTGATCACGCATGTATCAGTTCATGCATGTAGTACTCAAATTATTTCATTTTTTTAACTCTACCATGTCTTTTTTTTAAATTTGACAGATAACATGATTTTTTAGATTTTTGTCAGTCTGAAGGCAACTGTAGAACTGCGAACGCTGCTGTCCACTGCCAGAGTTGGGGCTCAGGATGCATTGGTTGTCCTGCTAAGCTACTCAACTGCATGCCTTTAGTTTTACACCAAGTGTGATCTACTACCTCATCATCATCCTCTCTGTTCTCCCACTCCTTGACCTGAGAGTCACCCTCCTCTTTTTCCTGCCCTGAGAGCACAGAACAGTCAATGGGCACCTCAAGTTTCTGAGTTTTGTCACAAATGGATCACCTTCACCCAACGGAGTTAATGTCTGTTGACGAGGATTTGGATTATGCTCAGACCCAACTTCGCCCGGCCATGGGACATGAATTTGCCCATTGGTGCAGATGGTTTCCTCCTCTTCCGATGCCCATGGCATATAATGTGTTAACAGATTTGCAGACTCAGCTATCCGTGGTTCCTAACAGTCATTTGGGCGGTTTGAGAAATGTGACATGGGGAAGAACAAGGGTATTTGGGGTGCCACCACTGAGGACAGTACTGTGTGTCATGTTAAGGTGGAGCAAGAGGAGCAGAGGCCACTTGATGCAGCACTTGCCATCCACTGGAGCACATGTTCTTTCTGGCCCTCATCTACAAAGCATACTGCTGTACAGGTGCCAAAGAACGGGAGTGGAGTAGCCCATCCAGTAACAGAAGTTGTAAAAATACTGTGCAATTGCTCACTGCAGCAAAACAAATTGACTTCTCGTCCCTCATATCATACCTGTCTCACAACCCTAAACAGCTATTCAGTACTTTCAATTCTCACCTCTGTTCACCAGCTCCCCCTTTTCCTCTCATCTCAGCTGAAGACTTTGCCTCACCACCTGTGAACTTGACACAATAACGTCCCACCTCATTCCAAACCTTACCACAGTCTTCATCCCAAGCTTAACCCCCCTCTTCAACCTGTCATTAACAACTGGTGTCTTCTCTCCTGATTGAAACATACCTCAATTACACCCATCCTCAAAAAGCCCGCCCTTGACCCATCCTCTGTGTTTAGCTTTGCCCCATATAATTTCTATCCTATGCCTTCAAACTACTGGAACAACACTACCATTGAACTGTCCTCCAACCTCTCCTCTTGCTCCCTCTTTGATCGTTTATAATCTGGTTTCAGACTGCACCATTCCACTGAAACTACCCTGATTAAAGTCACTAACGACCTACTAACCACCAAATGAAAACGACATGAGTTTGTCCTCCTCCTTCTCCTGGACCTGGCATCTACTTTTGACACAGTAGACCATTCCCTCTTACTATAGACTTTCTGATCTGTTGTCATTACAGACTTAGCCCTTTGTTGTATCTCCTTGTACCTAACAGACAGGGCATTCAGTGTTCCCCACTCACACACCACCTCCTCATCTCACCCCCTGTGTGTTGGTGTCCCCCAAGTTCCGTTGGACTGGGCGCTATGCTTAGGGCGGGCTCCCTCCCTCTTAAAGGGACTGCTCACGTCAACCTAAAGTATTCCCAGCCTATAGCTGGGCGACACCTTCTATTTAAGGCTTCTCCTTCAATACGGTACGGAGATGCCTGAGCTACGTTGTTAGTTTGCCTTGCATGCTTGCTAGTTGTCAGGTTCCCCAAGTTCGACCATCTGCTAGTCTACCCTGTACCTGTCTGCTCAAACCTGTCTGTGCCCGTCTGCTCATATTTGTCTGAGCTCTTCTGTCCATCAGCTGGCCCAGATCGCACCTGCCAGTGCCCATCTGTCTAACACCGGTCCAGCCCCACCTGCCAGTGCTTTTCTGTTCCTCCCACGGTCCCTTCTGCACCCATGGTTCCAGTGTCCCTACATTGCCTGCCTGCATTCTTCATCCCTCCGTCGGGCTGTAGCAGCATACCTGCTGTAGGGGGTCAGCTGCCACCTTCTGTTGGTCAGCCTTGGAGCAGCACCTGGGGCCACCTCCTTGTAACTCCTTGGGTTGCAGTTTTCACCTGCTGCCACTTATCTGAGTTGGGATTTGGTGGGCAACCCATTTACACCCCTCCAGGCTTTCTGAGGGATACGGCACAGTGGTTCCACCGCCTTGCCCATTAAAATCTACATCTGCTGGGTTGGCTGTGGTGAAAGAGGTGTTGGTCCCCACTATGCTAATTCTACTCTATTGCAATTGATGCCACTTTGTTGGTGTCTGCCACTAATTTTTGTAAGTGTGTAGACTCCTGGTTGGGTCTCCTTCATGCGTGTTGCCTGTATCAGTAGGCCTCCGCTCGCTTTAAGTCAACTACCTGTGTTACTCTCCTTTAATTTTACTGACAATAGTAGTCTATGAAACTGATATTTGTGCCACCTAAGTGTGGCTGAGCATGAAAGCCGGTTGAGCTGTTGCATGTGGTATCATGGCTCCCAGCACAGCAGGCCTACACTGATCCTTCAACCACCTTGTCTTACTTTGTCTTTCAATTCAAAGCTATAAATGATGGCCCAGACGCCGATACCTTATGCATGGCTGATTGCTGCAGTGCCATGCTACAATTTGTACTGTGGGTGAATTGCGGCCAATTTCCTGGTGTCTGTCCCTCATTTGATGTGTATTGGCAGCTTTTGGGGCCGTTTGAAGGTGTTGTGCATCCGTGTTTTTGCCTCCCATTGATTGTAATGGCGTTTGGTTATGTTCGGCGAATATTCGACAAATAAATCGTCGAATATTGCAAATTCGGCATTCAGAATCCAAACCGAACATTGAAATATTCGCTAATCTCTAGACCCTACATAGGTTTTTTTTTAAATGTATTTATTTAATCATAAAAAGCTGTCCAATATGCTCCACAGGGTACAATTTTATAATGTCGGGGCTGTGCAATTATGTGTCTGTCTATATGTCTGCCTGTCTATCTGTATCTATCTATCTATAATCTACAGTATATCTATTATCTATAACTATCTATTATCTATCTCTATAACATTCATTGCTGTCCAATTTGTCTTAAACCAGCCCTAGTTACAATGTATCAGTGTAGGAAGTCAACTACATTATTCACTACATAATTTTGGAAAACCGGAGCACTGCCGTAGTGGCCCCCTTGCTGGAAATGACCTGGATGACTTCAGGTCCAGCAGAAGAATGAGATCAGACAGTGTAATGATTTCTCCTCCGTCGTGGTTAGGACACTTTTCTATGATTTTTTTTAAGTAAGGCGCTAGTAACATGATGGGATTGCAACATTTAGCAGACATTTCTACCTTCGTCAAGTAGATCCTAATAATACTTGTGTCATCAGGAGAAAACCCCGGAAGATTTTCTACTCTGCGGAGTCACTGCTAGGCTAAACAAATAGAGGTGAACGGAAGTCATGCATGGAGGAGGCCAGATCCCATATAATGTAATGATCATTTTATACAATCTGATTAATGGACCAACTCTGCAGATAGAGATCCAGAACCCACTGCAAAAACTCTACACTCCCTCCATCTCACCATAACCACCTACACCAACATTCTGCGGCTAATGCAAGTCATTGGGATATTTGTACCCTATTCACTTTCACACAAAAAAATCTGACTAATAATAGCATTGTGGATCATAAAACCAGACATATTATCATTCTTTACATGGAAAAGACACAGATAGATGTATTGCGTATATTGCTATATCCACAGCAGAAATCGGGGGTCAGAAGCAGATTTCTTTCTTTGAAAATTAAATTTTTGCTTTGTCTAAAACAAATAGCTTTATAGTTAGTAGAAGAAAGACCGGGATTAGGGTGTGTGTGGAAGCGTGGGCAATTTCCCAGGGGCCCTGAATGTTTACAACAGAAAGTACATTGATAACAGGAGTTCTGCATTATCAGTGTACTTCTCGATGTTGAGTGTTTCAGGACCTTTGGTGACATTACGGTCATGTAACCATCATGTCAACACATGTCTTGTATTCTGCTGGAGTCTAGAGGAAAGAGATGACTAGTAAGTCCTGTATAGTGTATGTTTTTATGTATACATATTTCTGTATGCATGCATGTACTCTCTCTTTGTATATATACTGTATATATATATATATATATATATACAGTACAGACCAAAAGTTTGGACACACCTTCTCATTTAAAGATTTTTCTGTATTTTCATGACTATGAAAATTGTAAATTCACACTGAAGGCATCAACACATGTGGGATTATATACTTAACAAAAAAAGTGTGAAACAACTGAAAATATGTCTTATATTCTAGGTTCTTCAAAGTAGTCACCTTTTGCTTTGATGACTGCTTTGCACACTCTTGGCATTCTCTTGATGAGCTTCAAGAGGTAGTCACCGGGAATGGTCTTCTAACAATCTTGAAGGAGTTCCCAGAGATGCTTAGCACTTGTTGGCCCTTTTGCCTTCACTCTGCAGTCCAGCTCACCCCAATGTTATGACCCCAATGGCGAGGGTCTCAGAGGAACGTGGAAGTCTGCAGAATACAAAAATCCAGCTCATAGGGCAGTGGTAACTGGGTTGACCATATATCTACTCCTAACGCCAACACTAGAAGTAGCCGGGGATCATTCCTACGTTGATTCTAGATGACACGCGCCAGCCGGAGAATCTAGCTACCCCTAGTAGAGGAAAACAAAGACCTTTCTTGCCTCCAGAGAAGGGGACCCCAAAGCTGGATAGAAGCCCCCCACAAATAATGACGGTGAGGTAAGAGGAAATGACAAACACAGAAATGAACCAGGTTTAGCACAGAGAGGCCCGCTTACTGATAGCAGAATAAAGAAAGGTAACTTATATGGTCAACAAAAACCCTATCAAAATCCACACTGGAAATTCAAGAACCCCCGAACCGTCTAACGGTCCGGGGGGAGAACACCAGCCCCCCTAGAGCTTCCAGCAAAGGTCAGGATATAGATTTGGAACAAGCTGGACAAAAATACAAAACCAAAACAAATAGCAAAAAGCAAAAGGCAGACTTAGCTGATATAACTGGAACCAGGATCAGTAGACAAGAGCACAGCAGACTAGCTCTGATAACTACGTTGCCAGGCATTGAACTGAAGGTCCAGGGAGCTTATATAGCAACACCCCTAACTAACGACCCAGGTGCGGATAAAAGGAATGACAGAAAAACCAGAGTCAAAAAACTAGTAACCACTAGAGGGAGCAAAAAGCAAATTCACAACAGTACCCCCCCCCTTAGTGAGGGGTCACCGAACCCTCACCACGACCACCAGGGCGATCAGGATGAGCGGCATGAAAGGCACGAACTAAATCGGCCGCATGAACATCAGAGGCGACCACCCAGGAATTATCCTCCTGACCATAGCCCTTCCACTTGACCAGGTACTGAAGCCTGCGCCTGGAGAGGCGAGAATCCAAGATCTTCTCCACCACGTACTCCAACTCGCCCTCAACCAACACCGGAGCAGGAGGCTCAGCAGAAGGAACTACAGGCACAATGTACCGCCGCAACAAGGACCTATGAAATACATTGTGAATAGCAAACGACACAGGAAGATCCAGACGAAAAGATACAGGATTAAGGATTTCCAATATCTTGTAAGGCCCAATAAAACGAGGTTTAAATTTGGGAGAGGAGACCTTCATAGGAACAAAGCGGGAAGAAAGCCATACCAAATCCCCAACGCGTAGTCGGGGACCCACACCGCGGCGGCGGTTGGCAAAGCGCTGAGCCTTCTCCTGTGACAACTTCAAGTTGTCCACCACATGATTCCAGATCTGCTGCAACCTATCCACCAAAGAATCCACCCCAGGACAGTCAGAAGGCTCCACATGACCCGAAGAAAAGCGAGGATGGAAACCAGAGTTGCAGAAAAAAGGCAAAACCAAGGTGGCGGAACTAGCCCGATTATTAAGGGCAAACTCAGCCAACGGCAAGAAGGTCACCCAATCGTCCTGATCAGCAGAGACAAAACACCTCAAATAAGCCTCCAAAGTCTGATTGGTTCGCTCCGTCTGTCCATTAGTCTGAGGATGGAAAGCAGACGAAAACGACAAATCAATGCCCATCCTACTACAAAAGGATCGCCAGAACCTGGAAACGAACTGGGATCCTCTGTCTGACACAATATTCTCAGGGATGCCGTGCAAACGAACCACGTTCTGGAAAAACACAGGAACCAGATCGGAAGAGGAAGGCAGCTTAGGCAAAGGAACCAAATGGACCATCTTGGAGAAGCGATCACATATCACCCAGATAACGGACATGCCCTGAGATAGCGGAAGATCAGAAATGAAATCCATGGAGATATGTGTCCAAGGTCTCTTCGGGACAGGCAAGGGCAAGAGCAAACCGCTGGCACGAGAACAGCAAGGCTTAGCTCGAGCACAAGTCCCACAGGACTGCACAAATGACCGCACATCCCTTGACAAGGAAGGCCACCAAAAGGACCTGGCCACCAGATCTCTGGTGCCAAAAATTCCCGGGTGACCTGCCAACACCGAGGAATGAACCTCGGAAATGACTCTGCTGGTCCACTTATCCGGGACAAACAGTCTGTCAGGTGGACAAGACTCAGGCCTATCAGCCTGAAATCTCTGCAACACACGTCGCAGATCCGGAGAAATAGCTGACAAGATAACTCCATCTTTAAGAATACCAACAGGATCCGTGACTCCAGGAGCATCAGGCACAAAGCTCCTAGAAAGAGCATCGGCCTTCACATTCTTTGAACCTGGTAAATACGAGACAACAAAATCAAAGCGGGAGAAAAACAATGACCAGCGGGCCTGTCTCGGATTAAGGCGTTTAGCAGATTCGAGATACATCAGATTTTTGTGATCAGTCAAGACCACCACACGATGCTTAGCACCCTCGAGCCAATGACGCCACTCCTCAAATGCCCATTTCATGGCCAACAACTCCCGATTGCCCACATCATAATTTCGCTCGGCAGGCGAAAACTTCCTAGAGAAAAAGGCACAAGGTTTCATAACAGAGCAACCAGGGCCTCTCTGCGACAAAACGGCCCCTGCCCCAATCTCCGAAGCATCCACCTCAACCTGAAAGGGAAGTGAGACGTCAGGCTGGCACAAAACAGGCGCCGAAGTAAACCGGCGTTTCAACTCCTGGAAAGCCTCCACGGCAGCAGGAGCCCAGTTAGCTACATCGGAGCCCTTCTTGGTCATATCCGTCAAAGGTTTCACAATGCTAGAAAAATTAGCGATAAAACGACGGTAGAAGTTAGCGAAGCCCAAGAACTTCTGAAGACTCTTAACTGACGAGGGCTGAGTCCAATCAAGAATAGCTCGGACCTTGACTGGGTCCATCTCCACAGCAGAAGGGGAAAAAATGAACCCCAAAAAGGGAACCTTCTGTACACCAAAGAGACACTTTGAGCCCTTGACAAACAAAGAATTTTCACGCAAAATTTTAAAGACCAACCTGACCTGCTCCACATGCGAATCCCAATTATCAGAAAAAACCAAAATATCATCCAGATAAACAATCAAAAATTTATCCAGATACTTCCGGAAAATGTCATGCATAAAGGACTGAAAAACTGAAGGCGCATTGGAGAGCCCAAAAGGCATCACCAAGTACTCAAAATGACCTTCGGGCGTATTGAATGCGGTTTTCCATTCATCACCTTGCTTAATGCGCACAAGGTTGTACGCACCACGAAGGTCTATCTTGGTGAACCACTTGGCACCCTTAATCCGGGCAAACAAGTCAGACAACAGCGGTAAAGGATACTGAAATTTGACAGTGATCTTATTTAAAAGCCGATAATCAATACAAGGTCTCAAAGATCCGTCCTTTTTTGCCACAAAAAAGAATCCCGCACCAAGAGGGGAAGAAGACGGACGAATATGTCCTTTCTCCAGAGACTCCTTGATATATGAACGCATAGCGGTATGTTCAGGTACCGACAGATTAAACAGTCTTCCCTTAGGAAATTTACTGCCTGGGATCAAATCTATAGCACAGTCACAGTCCCTATGAGGAGGCAGTGCACTGGACTCAGACTCACTGAAGACATCCTGATAATCAGACAAATACTCCGGAACTTCCGAAGGCGTAGAAGAAGCAATAGACACAGGCAGGGAATCCCCATGAATACCACGACAGCCCCAACTTGAGACTGACATAGCCTTCCAGTCCAGGACTGGATTATGGGTCTGTAACCATGGCAGCCCTAAAACAACCAAATCATGCATTTTATGTAAAACCAGGAAACGTATCACCTCGCGGTGTTCAGGATTCATGCACATGGTAACCTGTGTCCAATACTGCGGTTTATTTGCTGCCAATGGTGTAGCATCAATACCCCTAAGAGGAATAGGATTTTCTAATGGTTCAAGAGTAAAACCACAGCGCTTAGCAAATGAGAGATCCATGAGACTCAGGGCAGCACCTGAATCTACAAACGCCATGACAGGATAAGATGACAGTGAGCAAATCAAAGTTACAGACAGAATAAATTTAGGTTGCAAATTAGCAACGGTGACAGGACTAACAACCTTAGCTATACGTTTAGAGCATGCTGAGATAACATGTGTAGAATCACCACAGTAGTAGCACAAGCCATTCCGGCGTCTATGAATTTTCCGCTCATTTCTAGTCAGGATTCTATCACATTGCATTAAATCAGGTGTCTGTTCAGACAACACCATGAGGGAATTTGCGGTTTTTCTATCACATTGCACCGAATTAGGTGTCTGTTCAGACAACACCATGAGGGAATTTGCGGTTTTGCGCTCCCGCAACCGCCGGTCAATTTGAATAGCCAGTGCCATAGTATCATTCAGACCTGTGGGAATGGGAAAACCCACCATAACATTCTTAATGGCTTCAGAAAGGCCATTTCTAAAATTAGCGGCCAGTGCACACTCGTTCCAATGTGTCAGCACGGACCATTTCCGAAATTTTTGGCAATACACTTCAGCCTCGTCCTGCCCCTGAGACATAGACAGCAAGGCCTTTTCTGCCTGAATCTCAAGATTGGGTTCCTCATAAAGTAAACCGAGCGCCAGAAAAAACGTATCAAGATCAGCCAATGCCGGATCTCCTGGCGCCAACGAAAAAGCCCAATCCTGAGGGTCGCCCCGTAAGAACGAAATAACAATTTTTACTTGCTGAGCAGAATCTCCAGATGAACAGGGTCTCAGGGACAAAAACAATTTACAATTATTCACGAAATTCCTAAACTTAAACCTGTCTCCGGAAAACAGTTCAGGAATCGGTATTTTAGGTTCTGACCTAGGATTTCTGATAACATAGTCTTGTATGCCCTGCACACGAGTAGCCAGCTGGTCCACACTTGTAATCAAGGTCTGGACATTCATGTCTGCAGCAAGCATAGCCACTCTGAGGTAAAGGGGAAAAAGGAAAAAAAAAAAAAAAAAAAACTCAGAATCTTCTTTCTTATAATCCCTCTTCTGCAATGCATTAAACATTTAATACTGGCCTGGCAAACTGTTATGACCCCAATGGCGAGGGTCTCAGAGGAACGTGGAAGTCTGCAGAATACAAAAATCCAGCTCATAGGGCAGTGGTAACTGGGTTGACCATATATCTACTCCTAACGCCAACACTAGAAGTAGCCAGGGATCATTCCTACGTTGATTCTAGATGACACGCGCCAGCCGGAGAATCTAGCTACCCCTAGTAGAGGAAAACAAAGACCTTTCTTGCCTCCAGAGAAGGGGACCCCAAAGCTGGATAGAAGCCCCCCACAAATAATGACGGTGAGGTAAGAGGAAATGACAAACACAGAAATGAACCAGGTTTAGCACAGAGAGGCCCGCTTACTGATAGCAGAATAAAGAAAGGTAACTTATATGGTCAACAAAAACCCTATCAAAATCCACACTGGAAATTCAAGAACCCCCGAACCGTCTAACGGTCCGGGGGGAGAACACCAGCCCCCCTAGAGCTTCCAGCAAAGGTCAGGATATAGATTTGGAACAAGCTGGACAAAAATACAAAACCAAAACAAATAGCAAAAAGCAAAAGGCAGACTTAGCTGATATAACTGGAACCAGGATCAGTAGACAAGAGCACAGCAGACTAGCTCTGATAACTACGTTGCCAGGCATTGAACTGAAGGTCCAGGGAGCTTATATAGCAACACCCCTAACTAACGACCCAGGTGCGGATAAAAGGAATGACAGAAAAACCAGAGTCAAAAAACTAGTAACCACTAGAGGGAGCAAAAAGCAAATTCACAACACCCCAAACCATCTCGATTGGGTTCAGGTCTGGTGACTGTGGAGGCCAGGTCATCTGACGTAGCACCCCATCACTCTCCTTCTTGGTCAAATAGCCCTTACACAGCCTGGAGGTGTGTTTGGGGTCATTGTCCTGTTGAAAAATAAATGATGGTCAAACTTAACGCAAGCCGGATGGAATAGCATGCTGCTGCAAGATGCTGTGGTAGCCATGCTGGTTCAGTATGCCTTCAATTTTGAATAAATCCCCAACAGTGTCAACAGCAAAGCACCATCACACCTCCTCCTCCATGCTTCACGGTGGGAACCAGGCATGTAGAGTCCATCCGTTCACCTTTACTGCGTTACACAAAGACACGGTGGTTGGAACCAAAGAACTCAAATTTGGACTCATCAGACCAAAGCACAGATTTTCACTGGTCTAATGTCCATTCCTTGTGTTCTTTAGCCCAAACAAGTCTCTTCTGCTTGTTGCCTATCCTTAGCAGTGGTTTCCTAGCAGCTATTTTACAATAAAGGCCTGCTGCACAAAGTCTCCTCTTAACAGTTGTTGTACAGATGGGTCTGATGCTAGAACTCTGTGTGGCATTGACCTGGTCTCTAATCTGAGCTGCTGTTAACCTGTGATTTCTGAGGCTGGTGACTTGGATAAACTTATCCTCAAAAGCAGAGGTGACTCTTGGTCTTCCTTTTCTGGGGCGGTCCTCATGTAAGCCAGTTCCTTGGTAGCGCTTGATGGTTTTTGCAACTGCACTTGGGGACACTTTCAAAGTTTTCCCAATTTTTCGGACTGACTGACATTAATTTCTTAAAGTAATGATGGCCACGTGTTTTTCTTTACTTAGCTGCTTTTTTCTTGCCATAATACAAATTCTAACAGTGTATTCAGTAGGACTATCAGCTGTGTATCCACCAGACTTCTGCTCAACACAACTGATTGTCCCAACCCCATTTATAAGGCAAGAAATCCCACTTTTTAACCTGACAGGGCACACCTGTGAAGTGAAAACCGTTTCCGGTGACTACCTCTTGAAGCTCATCAAGAGAATGTCAAGAGTGTGCAAAGCAGTCATCAAACTAAAAGGTGGCTACTTTGAAGAACCTAGAATATAAGACACATTTTCAGTTGTTTCACACTTTTTTGTTAAGTAAATAATTCCACATGTGTTAATTCATATTTTTCATGCCATCAGTGTGAATTTACAATTTTCATAGTCATGAATATACAGAAAAATCTTTAAATGAGAAGGTGTGTCCAAACTTTTGATCTGTACTATATATATATATATATATATATATATATATATATATATATATATATATATATATATATATATATATATGAGTTTTTGGCAAAGCCAGCTTACCGCTTTGAAGAAACAGGAAAACATCCAACCTGTGGTTACAGTTCGCACGGAAAACGGATTGGGACAAACCCACACATGTAAAGAAAAAAACAGTCCAATGGTAGAGTAAAATATACCTTTTATTTATCCATTAAAAAGTTCCAGATTTCTCCAGTAAGACACATGTGGTGTCGAAACATGTCGTCCATAAGGGTTTGAATGTATGCAATATTGTAACGGAAGAAATCTGGAACTTTTTAATGGATAAATAAAAGCTATATTTTACTCTAACATTGGACTGATCGCTGGAGAAACAAAAAGTTTTTTCTTTATATATATATATATATATATATATATATATATATATATATAGACATATTCAGTTTTGACATAAACAAAACAGCACTCATTATAGTCCTTATAACTGCGTGGTTCGCCTGCACAGGAAACAGGATTCAGCTCTGTTTACCAAAAGCCTAGCTCTGGAGGTCAGCTCCCCTCCAGTGTACACAGAACAATTGGAGCGGCCCCCAAACGCAGGGCAGCGGGGTATTCGGTACCGGGTGACCAACGCTGCTAGGGGTCCGCTGGGGTGATGGAATGGCAGCTAGATGGTGTAACTTCCCTTGATAAGTAGATGGTGATGGTGTAGGTCGCAGTAAAGGACGAGGACACAGGGTTGCAGTCTCTTTACCTTTTTACTGAAGGCTTCGGCATCCACAATCCAGAGGACTGCTAACAGGGCTGGCTGAGACCGGCCGGTCCGAAGGCACATCCAGAGTTCCCTTTGCAGGTGGAAATCAGTAGCCTTCCTACTAGCCCCTGGGTGTTGTAGTACTTCCCTGCTGAGCACCAAGGGATAGTCCTCACAACTGTCGTGTATGTTTCTGTTCTGTCTCTCTCTGTCCCCCAGATGGTATGGATAGGACGCACCCGTATGACGGGGTAGGCCTGGAGTTATTTTATAGGGACCCTAGAGACGCCCCTCTCCCACAATTGCCTCCGTTGTCTTCATTAGGTGTAAAGGTGAGACAGCCAACCTAGAGTTAACTGCCCTGCCGTAGTTCAAAGTAATGCGTAGAGCCTATTACTTCCTCGGCGTTCCGGCCGCCGGCTACGCGCCTCAGAAAGATGTTGCCGATCTTGGGGCACGACTCCTCCTGGTTCTATCTCCTTTGTGCTGTGATCTCGTTTCTCACTTCTCCACAATATACTTCGCTTCGTGTCCTTTCTTAGGATGCCGCCGCAATGAGGTGCAGGCACGGCTCTGTAACGATCTGTCTCGTGCTAGGCCACTGTCAGGGTCCCACCCCTGACAGGGACCTCCCTGAGTCATCCCAAGCAACCCTCTCTCTCACTAGATGTTACCTGGGCAAAATCCAGTCAGCTTCTCCCTAACTTCCTACCCGACTCCCAGTTTTACCAGAGTGTGAGGAGTGGCCTAATACATAGAACCTTTTGCTCCCCCTGGTGGCCGGAGTGTGAAGTGTGACTGTGATACCTGGTCAGGTGAGCTCCTTTAGTGCCATCAGATGTACCATCACTCCCCTTAGCGGCAGAGCGACGTTACTGCAAAGACCAGGACTCTGGGGCGCTGCACTCTCCCCCCGTTAAATCCAGTACTCCCCGACTGGGAAAAGAACAACAACAATACATGTTAGCAAAAGACATACAAAATTTTTGGAATGCTGCAAACAAGTAAATTTAACAGTGCTTCCCATTATGGGAGGTGAGGACACTTGAACGTTGCAAACAAAACATATTTACATTGTGCTTAAGATTTTAAATAACACTTATAATTAACTAACTATAAATAACTATCATTACCCAGCCGGGCATACTATCTACTAAGTGCAAACTTTTCTTGAACAATAAGTTAACTCTTCCTTTAAGAGCGTATACTGGATCCACTAAAGGTATACTATAAGACTAAAAGTGCAAATCAACATTTTTCTTTAGTTCTCTTTCTCATATGCAGGACTCTCTTGTCTACCCCTACGGGCCTACTGCATCTTTCCTTGGATTTCTATCATCAGTTCTAGTAATCACTTTAACTTCAGTTTTATTCAAATAACATTATCAACATTTCTATTCCTTATCACTATCTTTCTAACTACATACTACTGCTATATAAAACATTATTACTGTCTTAACTTTTTAAGGCACATTATGATTTAAGCTAAGTGCAACAATTAGACATTCCCTTTAAGAGGGAAACCAAGTCTCTTCTGAGGTAGTGCAAACTCTCAATCTGCAAGTCTGTTTGAAGCAAGAACTTCTGTGCTGTAATCAGGAACAGTCTCTTCAAAAAGCTCTTCTTTTTGTAAAACCAGTAGGGGGCACCTTAAGAAGGTGCAAACTATGTACAAGTAGTTTGTGAATCATTTGCAGTTCATGATCCCAGCAGTTCTTTGATGCAAAAATAGAAAAACTTGTGCAAAAACATAAACCAACAAGGATCCCGGGTCAACAAAGGGATCCCTTTAAGAATAACACTAGACGGGTTTTAGCAGCAAAACTGTCAAACAGTTTTAAAGAACTATGTACATTTTTCAGTTCTCCGAGGTTTATTGGAATAACTCTGGAGGTAGTACCAGCGGGGGTAGTCCTCTTGGATACTGACGACTATGTGGTACTACATAGAGTGCGTCCGCACTCCTGATGGGAGTCCATGTACCCACAGTGTTCCGTTCAGAGGTAACCTGGGCACCGGTTACCATTGGAGTTGGCTCTGTGGCCACGACAGTTTCAGTATTTGTGACAATGCACACAGTTGTCTTAGTAAAGGTACAAGTAGGCGTAATAGTCGTAGTAGTAGTAGTGTTGGGACTCGCTAGTTCAGAGACTAGGGTGTTAGTTTCGTTAGTCTTAGTTGTGGCAGCAATCGCGCTGCTACGGGGCCTATCAGCAGTCCTTCGGGCACCGGGGCAGGGTCAGTGTTCTTACCTGCCGCAGCGGTGTCTTCGACGTCGACTGGCTCTGCTGGCGGCGGCATCTGCAGCAGTGTTGGGAGTAGTGGCGGTGTCGAGGAATCCTCCGCAGGTGTCGTCCGGTATGTGGCCTTGATGTTTACCCACATATGCAGGAGCTGGTCAATCAACTCCTCCATCCCGGCCTGCAGGGAGTCGGTGTCAGCGGTGGAGGCCTGGTTCCGGTGCCCTTCCGGGTAGCTGGGGGAGTCCTCTGCTCCGACCCCACGCTCTGGTCCTGGGCAGCTCGCCATGGCGTAATCCACATAATTCGCCTCTTCCTGGTCCTTTTCCCGCTCTCTCCTTCGTGGGTGGTTTCGCTTTCTTTGTCTCCTCCCTCCATTGAGAATCAGGAGGCAGATCTCGGCTGCTGACGGGCACTGTTGTGAATTCCGTTCTGGAGCTCCCTCCTGTGGCTGCTAATGGTATTTTTGTGAGTTCTGCCCTTGGGCTCCCTCTGGTGGTTTCGAGTGGAACTGCTGCTCTTTTAGGTGGCTGTAGCAGCTGCATTCACTGATCGCCTTGCCTGGGTTTGTTATTTAAACCTGCTCTGGGCTTTAGTTCATGCCAGCTGTCATTGTCTTAGGTTGGATTTTGTTCTCTCCTTGGATTTCTCATATGGCCTGTCCTTGTCAGCAAAAGATAAGTTTCTGCTAGTTCTTGTTTGTCCATTTGCTTTGGACTCTATTGCTTTGCAAATATGTCTCATTTTGTCCAGCTTGTCGCTATGTCATATTCAGGCTAGCTGGAAGCTCTGGGGTAGCAGATTTGCCCCTCCACACCGTGAGTCGGTGTGGAGTTCATTTTTGTAAACTCTGCGTGGATTTTTGTAGTTTTTAATACTGCCCGCACAGTATCCTTTTCTCTCTGTCTATCAAGTTTAGTATTGGCCTCCTTTGCTGAAAACTGATTTCATTTCTGTGTATGTCATTTCCCTCTCCACTCACAGTCAATATTTGTGGGGGGCTATCTTTCCTTTTGGGGTTTTCTCTGAGGCAAGATAGCTTTCTATTTCCTTCTTTAGGGGTATGTAATTCTTAGGCTGTGAAGAGGTGTCTAGGGAGAGTCAGGAACATCCCACGGCTATTACTAGTGTTGTTAGGATTAGGGACTGCGGTCAGTAGAGATACCACCTCCTCAGAGCTCGTCCCATGTTGCGTTTTAGCCACCAGGTCATTTCAGTGTGGCCTCTTAACCACCAGGTCATAACAGTACAGCTGGCCCGCAAAGTGTTAAATGCATCTCAAAAGAGGGAAAAGAAAGTTCTGAGTCATTTTTTTTTCCTTTGTAGCTTGTTTTGTCTTTTTTTTTCCCCTTAACCTCTGGGTGGTTCAGGATTTTGGTGCTGATATGGAGGTTCAGGGTCTGTCCTTGCGCGTGGATCAACTCTCTGCAAGGGTACAGAGTATCCAAGATTATGTTGTCCAGACTCCGGTATTAGAGCCTAGAATTCCTATTCCTGATTTATTTTCTGGGGATAGATCTAAATTTTTGAACTTTAAAAATAATTGCAGATTGTTTTTTGCTCTGAGACCCCGTTCCTCTGGTGACCCCATTCAGCAGGTGAAGATTGTTATTTCTTTGCTGCGTGGCGACCCGCAGGACTGGGCATTCTCCCTTGAGCCAGGAAATTCTGCATTGCTCAATATTGACGCATTTTTTCAAGTGCTCGGATTGCTGTATGACGAGCCTAATTCTGTGGATCAGGCAGAAAAAACTTTGCTGGCTCTGTGTCAGGGTCAGGAAGCAGCAGAAGTATACTGCCAGAAATTTAGAAAGTGGTCTGTGCTCACAAAATGGAATGAGTATGCCCTGGCAACGATTTTCAGAAAGGGTCTTTCTGAAGCCCTTAAAGTTGTTATGGTGGGGTTTCCCACACCTGCTGGTCTGAATGAGTCGATGTCTTTGGCCATTCAGATTGATCGGCGCCTGCGTGAGTGCAAGGTTGTGCACCATATGGCAGTGTCCTCTGAGCAGAGTCCTGAGCCTATGCAATGTGATAGGATTTTGACTAGAGCAGAAAGGCAGAAATTCAGACGTCAGAATGGCCTGTGTTTTTACTGTGGTGATTCTGCTCATGCTATTTCTGATTGCCCTAAGCGTACTAAGAGGGTCTCTAGGTCTGTTACCATTAGTACTGTACAGCCTTAATTTCTTTTGTTTGTTACCCTGATTTGCTCATTGTCGTCCTTTTCTGTTATGGCATTTGTGGATTCTGGCGCTGCCCTGAACTTACTGGACTTAGAATTTGCCAAGCGCTGTGGTTTTTCCTTGGAGCCCTTGCGGAGCCCTATTCCTTTAAGGGGGATTGATGCTACGCCATTGGCCAAGAATAAACCTCAGTACTGGACACAGTTGACCATGTACATGGCTCCAGCACATCAGGAAAATATTCGCTTTTTGGTGTTGCATAATTTGCAGGATGTTGTTGTGCTGGGTTTTCCATGGTTACAGGTACATAATCCAGTGCTGGATTGGCGATCTATGTCTAACTGGTTGGGGTTGTCAAGGGATACATAGTGATATTCCTTTGATGTCCATTTCCTCGTCCCCTTCTTCTGAAGTTCCTGAGTTTTTGTCGGATTTCCAGGATATATTTGATGAGCCCAAGTCCAGTTCCCTGCCTCCTCATAGGGACTGCGATTGTGCCATTAATTTGATTCCTGGCTGTAAGTTCCCTAAGGGCCGACTTTTCAGTCTGTCGGTGCCAGAGCATGCCGCTATGCGGAGTTATGTAAAGGTGTCCTTGGAGAAGGGGCATATTCGCCCGTCTTCGTCACCGTTGGGAGCGGGATTTTTTTTTGTTGCCAAGAAGGATGGTTCCTTGAGACCCTGTATAGATTATCGCCTTCTCAATAAGATCACGGTCAAATTCCACTACCCTTTACCTTTACTTTCTGATTTGTTTGCTCGGATTAAGGGTGCCAGTTGGTTTACTAAAATCGACCTTCGAGGGGCGTATAATCTCATGCGTATTAAACAAGGTGATGAATGGAAAACAGCATTTAATACGCCCGAAGGCCATTTTGAATATCTGGTGATGCCATTCGGGCTCTCTCATGCTCCATCGGTATTTCAGTCCTTTATGCATGATATCTTCCGGAATTATCTGGATAAATTCATGATTGTGTATTTGGATGATATTTTGGATTTTTCCGATGATTGGGAGTCTCATGTGAAGCAGGTTAGGATGGTATTTCAGGTCCTTCGTGCTAATGCGTTGTGTGTGAAAGGGTCTAAGTGCCTTTTTGGAGTTCAGAAAGTTTCTTTTTTGGGTTTCATTTTTTCTCCTTCGGCTATTGAAATGGACCCTGTTAAAGTCCAGGCCATTCATGATTGGACTCAACCCACATCTGTAAAGAGCCTTCAAAAATTTTTGGGCTTTGCTAATTTTTATCGCCGCTTTATTGCTAATTTTTCTAGTGTGGTAAAGCCTCTGACCGATTTGACGAAGAAAGGCGCTGATGTGATGAATTGGTCCTCTGCGGCTGTTGAGGCCTTTCAGGAGCTGAAACGTCGTTTTACTTCTGCCCCTGTGTTGCGTCAGCCAGATGTTTCTCTCCCTTTTCAGGTTGAGGTTGATGCTTCTGAGATTGGGTCAGGGGCCGTTTTGTCTCAGAGAAATTCTGATGGCTCTTTGATGAAACCATGTGCTTTCTTCTCCAGAAAGTTTTCGCCTGCTGAGCGTAATTATGATGTCGGCAATCGGGAGTTGTTGGCTATGAAGTGGGCATTTGAGGAGTGGCGACATTGGCTTGAGGGAGCCAAGCATCGCGTGGTGGTCTTGACTGATCATAAAAATTTGATTTACCTGGAGTCTGCAAAACGGTTGAATCCTAGACAAGCTCGGTGGTCTCTGTTTTTCTCCCGTTTTGATTTTGTGGTCTCGTATATTCCGGGTTCTAAGAATGTGAAGGCTGATGCCCTTTCTAGGAGTTTTTTGCCTGATTCTCCGGGAGTTCTTGAGCCGGCTGGGATCCTCAAGGAGGGGGTGATTCTTTCTGCCATCTCCCCTGATTTGCGGCGGGTACTTCAGGAGTTTCAGGCTGATAAACCTGACCGCTGTCCAGTGGGGAAACTGTTTGTTCCTGATAGATGGACTAGCAGGGTGATTTCTGAGGTTCATTGTTCGGTGTTGGCTGGTCACCCTGGGATTTTCGGTACCAGAGATTTGGTGGCTAGGTCCTTTTGGTGGCCTTCCTTGTCGCGGGATGTGCGTTCCTTTGTGCAGTCCTGAGGGACCTGTGCTTGGGCTAAGCCTTGCTGTTCCCGTGCCAGTGGGTTGCTTTTGCCTTTGTCTATTCCTGAGAGGCCCTGGACGCATATTTCCATGGATTTTATTTCTGATCTTCCTGTTTCTCAGAAGATGTCTGTCATCTGGGTGGTTTGTGACCGGTTTTCTAAGATGGTCCATTTGGTACCGTTGCCTAAGTTGCCTTCCTCCTCTGATTTGGTTCCATTATTTTTTCAGCATGTGGTTCGTTTGCATGGTATTCCAGAGAATATTGTGTCTGACAGAGGTTCCCAGTTTGTTTCTAGGTTTTGGCGGTCCTTTTGTGCTAGAATGGGCATTGATTTGTCTTTTTCTTCAGCATTCCATCCTCAGACAAATGGCCAAACGGAGCGAACCAATCAGACCTTGGAAACCTATTTGAGATGCTTCGTGTCTGCTGATCAGGATGATTGGGTGACCTTTTTGCCGTTGGCCGAGTTTGCCCTTAATAATCGGGCTAGTTCTGCTACCTTGGTTTCGCCTTTCTTTTGTAACTTTGGTTTTCATCCTCGTTTTTCTTCAGGGCAGCTTGAGCCTTCTGACTGTCCTGGTGTGGATTCTGTGGTGGACAGGTTGCAGCAAATTTGGACTCATGTGGTGGACAATTTGACGTCTCAGGAAAAGGCTCAACGTTTTGCTAACCGTCGTCGGTGTGTTGGTCCCCGGCTTCGTGTTGGGGATTTGGTCTGGCTGTCTTCTCGTCATGTTCCTATGAAGGTTTCTTCCCCTAAGTTCAAGCCTCGCTTTATTGGGCCTTATAAGATTTCTGAAATTATCAATCCGGTGTCTTTTCGTTTGGCCCTTCCAGCTCCTTTTTCCATTCATAATGTGTTCCATAGATCCTTGTTGCGGAGATATGTGGTACCTATTGTTCCCTCCGTTGATCCTCCTGCTCCGGTGCTGGTTGAGGGGGAATTGGAATATGTGGTGGAGAAGATTTTGGATTCTCGTTTTTCGAGACGGAAGCTTCAGTATCTGGTCAAGTGGAAGGGTTATGGCCAGGAGGATAATTCTTGGGTTGTTGCCTCCGATGTTCATGCTGCCGATTTGGTTCGTGCTTTTCATTTGGCTCGTCCTGATCGGCCTGGGAGCTCTGGTGAGGGTTCGGTGACCCCTCCTCAAGGGGGGGTACTGTTGTGAATTCCGTTCTGGAGCTCCCTCCTGTGGCTGCTAATGGTATTTTTGTGAGTTCTGCCCTTGGGCTCCCTCTGGTGGTTTCGAGTGGAACTGCTGCTCTTTTAGGTGGCTGTAGCAGCTGCATTCACTGATCGCCTTGCCTGGGTTTGTTATTTAAACCTGCTCTGGGCTTTAGTTCATATTCTCTCCTTGGATTTCTCATATGGCCTGTCCTTGTCAGCAAAAGATAAGTTTCTGCTAGTTCTTGTTTGTCCATTTGCTTTGGACTCTATTGCTTTGCAAATATGTCTCATTTTGTCCAGCTTGTCGCTATGTCATATTCAGGCTAGCTGGAAGCTCTGGGGTAGCAGATTTGCCCCTCCACACCGTGAGTCGGTGTGGAGTTCATTTTTGTAAACTCTGCATGGATTTTTGTAGTTTTTAATACTGCCCGCACAGTATCCTTTTCTCTCTGTCTATCAAGTTTAGTATTGGCCTCCTTTGCTGAAAACTGATTTCATTTCTGTGTATGTCATTTCCCTCTCCACTCACAGTCAATATTTGTGGGGGGCTATCTTTCCTTTTGGGGTTTTCTCTGAGGCAAGATAGCTTTCTATTTCCTTCTTTAGGGGTAGTTAATTCTTAGGCTGTGAAGAGGTGTCTAGGGAGAGTCAGGAACATCCCACGGCTATTACTAGTGTTGTTAGGATTAGGGACTGCGGTCAGTAGAGATACCACCTCCTCAGAGCTCGTCCCATATTGCGTTTTAGCCACCAGGTCATTTCAGTGTGGCCTCTTAACCACCAGGTCATAACAGGGCACGTCCTCAAGGTACAGAAATACTTAGACTGGGCGGCCATTGTCTTTCGCGCTCTTCAGTTCGTTCACGCCCACAACTCCACACCCTTCTTCTTCTCCTGCGCTCCTCGTTGCGCTGTAATGGCGGCAGTTTGGGCGGGAACTTTTGGCGGCAAATAGCAATACACAGTCTTTGCAATAAATCACAATTCAAGCACAATTCAATCACAGTTCCAAGGCACACATGACCTGATTCTCAGGCTTAAGTAGATCCTGTTCATGACGCCAAGTTGGGAGCGGCCCCCAAACGCAGGGCAGCGGGGTACTCGGTACCGGGTGACTGACGCTGCTAGGGGTCCGCTGGGGTGATGGAATGGCAGCTAGATGGTGTAACTTCCCTTGATAAGTAGATGGTGATGGTGTAGGTCGCAGTAAAGGACGAGGACACAGTGTTGCAGTCTCTTTACCTTTTTACTGAAGGCTTCGGCATCCACAATCCAGAGCACTGCTAACATGGCTGGCTGAGACCGGCCAGTCCGAAGGCACATCCAGAGTTCCCTTTGCAGGTGGAAATCAGTAGCCTTCCTACTAGCGTCTGGGTGTTGTAGTACTTCCCTGCTGAGCACCACGGGATAGTCCTCACAACTGTCGTGTATGTTTCTGTTCTGTCTCTCTCCGTCCCCCAGATGGTATGGATAGGACGCACCCGTATGACGGGGTAGGCCTGGAGTTATTTTATAGGGACCCTAGAGATGCCCCTCTCCCACAATTGCCTCCGTTGTCTTCATTAGGTGTAAAGGTGAGACAGCCAACCTAGAGTTAACTGCCCTGCCGTAGTTCAAAGTAATGCGTAGAGCCTATTACTTCCTCGGCGTTCCGGCCGCCGGCTATGCGCCTCAGAAAGATGTTGCCGATCTTGGGGCACGACTCCTCCTGGTTCTATCTCCTTTGTGCTGTGATCTCGTTTCTCACTTCTCCACAATATACTTCGCTTCGTGTCCTTTCTTAGGATGCCGCCGCAATGAGGTGCAGGCACGGCTCCGTAACGATCTGTCTCGTGCTAAGCCTCTGTCAGGATTCCACCCCTGACAGGGACCTCCCTGAGTCTTCCCAAGCAACTCTCTCTCTCACTAGATGTTACCTGGGCAAAACCCAGTCAGCTTCTCCCTAACTTCCTATCCGACTCCCAGTTTTACCAGAGTGTGAGGAGTGGCCTAATACATAGAACCTTTTGCTCCCCCTGGTGGCCGGAGTGTGAAGTGAAGTGTAATGTGTGACTGTGATACCTGGTCAGGTGAACTCCTTTAGTGCCATCAGACGTACCATCACTCCCCTTAGCGGCAGAGCGACGTTACTGCAACGACCAGGACTCTGGGGCGCTGCACAATCATTAAATCCAAATGTTTCACTTTTCTCTCCTGACTCATCCCTAGCGTGGAGATATGGTGAGCAGGTGACCCACTCACCTCTTTATCTGTTCATAATAGACCTGGCCCTGTCATGGCTGATTAACCCTTCTTCGCACATTGCATGCTGGAGCAAAAGTTCCAGGTTTATATCACTGAAGCTAATAACCTCAGTGAAACATATCTTCTCTCCAGCACATTACCAGTGACCCTCTTATAATATACACACGGGGTCAAATTTGTTGGTACCCCTCATTTAATGACAGAAAAACCCACAATGGTCACAGAAATAACTTGAATCTCACAAAAGTAATAATAAATAAAAGATCTAAGAAAATGAACAAATATCAGACATTTCTTTCCAACCATGCTTCCACAGAATAAAAAAAAATAAAACTCTTGAAATTGTCTGACTTTCATTTGTTCATTTTCAAAGATTTATTTGTTATTACTTCTGTCAGATTCAAGTAAGTTCTGTAATCATTGTGGGTTTTTCTGTCATTAAAAGAGGAGTACCAACAATTTTGACCAAGTGTGAATATATAAATATATATATATATATATATATATATATATATATATATATATTGTGATGCAGTGACCCCTGTTACAGCTAGGGGCGCTGCATGTGCTCTTCAGGATATGGATGGAGGCATATCTGTAGTTGTAATGGTTGAACTAGTCACACACACCTCCCACCTATGGGAGTGGCTACAAATATATAATGTGACCATGTGGATCACATGGTGAAAGATGGATGGACCTGAGTGGTCTGTGTGCCAGGTCCTGGAGGGCCTCTGTGTTGGGAGGTCCTGGGAGTAGGACTAGATCCCTGAAGAGCACTTGGGGAGGCCTTGGACCTGGGGGCCTGTGTGTTGGACGATCCCAGATGGGGATGGACATCCTGAATAGTGCACAGAGAGGACGCGTGTACAGAGTCCATGACGGCGCTGCATTTGGGGAAGCTACAGCCCGTCTGAGGATCTGGACTGTCATCTGGCTTGGTGAGCAAGGCATTGCCCGGGACAGTGATCCCAGTTCGGCAGCTTCCCTGAGAGAGAGAGAGAGTACTGACAGGAGTCAGTGTATGGAGCAGGAGCTCCTAGAAGGTAACCCACTGTATGGGGTGCTGTGCGGTCTCCCATGGCAACTGGTAAGATAAGGATCAGCGTGTTTAGAGACCGCGACCCAATGTCATGTGTGCTATGTGACTAGGGACATTGATGAACTGTTCAGCGTATGGACACCCATGGTAACTAGACGAAGTGAGAGGTCCAGCATATTTAGAATCCGTGAGATAAAGCCGAATATGAAGTGTCTAAAGATAAAGCTGCAACTTAATGTCACCGGTTGGTGCCTATTGTGTTCTATGAAGTGTATATGATGAACTGTGCATAATCAGGTTTATGATGCCATAATAAACCGTGTGGACTGTTTAAGTAGAAAAACCATGTCTAAGTGCTTGAATCCCGCGCTAAGCGAGTGTCCCCCAATACACTCAGTAAGTGCAATCTTACAATATATATATCTATCATCAAAACCCTGTCATGGGCAGCCCAATCTCCTGACCTGAACCCCGTTGAAAACCTCTGGATTGTATTCAAGATGATGATGGATATTCACAAACCATCAAACAAAGAAAAACTGCTTAAATTTTGTGTTTCTGTGCGGTTGCCACACACGTCAAACTGCCGCATGCGGACGCATCGGCATACAACGCAAGTCCCTGTGTATCCAATGTTAAAGATAGGTACGCAGGGCAATGCAGGATGCATGGAGCAGTAGGCAGAGCGTAGGCGGGGCTTCAATGAGGAAGAAGGGAGGAAGTACGCTGCCATCCGCAGCCCTCCTGACCGCAAATATGAAACTAGCCTTAGTGATTAGACCCAAGGAGTGGTCATAAATGGCTGCACATCCAGTTGAAAGAATGTCTCAAGTGGGGAACCACATGGCTCTGTCCTGAGTCTTGTGTTGTTCAACATCTTTATCCATAGTTTAGATGAAGGAATTGAGGGTAAACTGACTGAATTGGCTGATGACACAAAGCTAGGAGGGATAGCTAATACTAGAGAAGAGACAGGATTCAAAAGGATCAAAATAAATTGGAACTGTGGGCAACAACTAACAGTATGGTTTTTAACAGGGAGAAAAGCAAATTCCTACATCTGGGCAAGAACAATTAAAAAAAGCATAAAAGAATAGAAGCAACAGCATATGTGAAAAATACTTAGGAATACTAATAGATCAAAGATTGAACATGAGTCAACAGTGTGATGCAGCAGCAAAAGAGGCAAATGCAATTCTGGAATGTATTAACAGAAGCATACATTCTAGATCACGAGAAGTAATTATCCCCATCTACTCCTCCTTGGTCAGCCCTCATCTGAAATACTGTGTGCAAGTCTGGGCACCACATTTTTTAAAAAAATGAGCAAACTGGATCAAGTTCAGAGAAGAGAAACCATAATGGTGACCAGTTTGCAAACAATGTGCTATGAGGAATGGTTAGATGCTTTGGGAATGTTTAGTTTGCAAAAGAGAAGACTGAGAGGAGACTTGATAGCGGTCTACAAATATGTCAAGGGCTGTCACACTGTAGAGAGAACAGCTTTAGCCTCATTTGCACAAAAGAAGACTAGAAGCAATGGGATGAAACTAAATGGGAGGAGACAGAATAGATTTTAGAGAAAACTTTTTGACAGTAAGGCTGTGTGCACACGTAGCAGATTTTTTGCGTTTTTTTCGCGGTTTTTCGCTATAAAAACGCTATAAAACCGCGAAAAAAACGCTAACATTAAGCATCCTATGTAACAGATTGCAATCCGCATTTTTTGTGCACATGCTGCATCTTTTTCCTGAGCGGAATCGCAATCCAGAAAAATACGCAGCATGTTCATTAAAATTGCGGAATCGCGGCGATTCTGCACACATAGGAATGCATTGATCTGCTTACTTCCCGCACGGGGCTGTGCACACCATGCGGGAAGTAAGCAGATCAAGTGCGGTTGGTACCCAGAGTGGAGGAGAGGAGACTCTCCTCCACGGACTGGGCACCATATAAGTGGTAAAAAAAAGAATAAAAATAAAAAATAGCGATATACTCACCTTCTGGCGGCCCGACCTTCTCAGAGGCTTCCGAGGTGTGTGTGAAGGACAGCGATGACGTCGCGGTCACGTGACCGCTACGTCAATGGAAGGTCCTGAACACACAGCATTAGGAACGGACGCCGCTGAGGTGAGTATAACCTTTTTTTTTATTTTTTTTTATTATTTTTAACATTCTATCTTTTACTATAGATGCTGCATAGGCTGCATCTATAGTAAAAAGTTGGTCACACTTGTCAAACACTATGTTTGACAAGTGTGACCAACCTGTCAAACAGTTTTCCAAGCGATGCTACAGATCGCTTGGAAAACGCTAGCACTCTGCAAGCTAATTATGCTTGCAAAACGCTAGTTTTCTGCGGGTATATGCATGCAAATTCTGCATGCGATATACCCGCGGCAGGAGGCGCAGAATTGCCGTGGAAATTTCCACACAGCATCTAGCCATTACAGCTCACCGCGTTGATGAGGGAAGGAGCATTATGCTTCTCCCATCATCCCCCTGTCAGCGTCTGGCGTCACCGACGCCGACACTGACAGCAAGCGCGATGATGTCACTGCCCGGCGCCCGCTGTCAGGAGATGAGCGGGAGCGGGAGCTCGGAGCACCGCTGGAACAAGGAGGAAGAGAGGTGAGTATTTATTGCGCTTTTTTATTGGGGCTGCCTTATACTACAGAGTCTGCCTATGTGGGCACTGTCTTATACTACAGGGTTTGCCTATGGGGGTACTGTCTTATACTACAGGGTCTGCCTATGGGATGCTACCTTATACTACAGGGTCTGCCTATAGGGGTACTGTCTTATACTACAGGGTCTGCCTATGGGGGTGCTGCCTTATACTACAGGGTCTGCCTATAGGTGTGCTGCCTTATACTACAGGGTCTGCCTATGGGGGTGCTGCTTTGTGCTATATTGAGGACTATCTGGCACATTATACTATATAGAGGTTATCTATGGGGCCATCATACACATGTTAAATATGTGTTAAAATGTGTTAAAGGGGGGGCCCACTGAGACTTATTCACCTGGGGCCCTCAAAAACCTGGAGCCGGCCCTGCTTGCTACCTATATAAAAGACGCCTGCCCACACACTCAATCAATAACACTCCAACCTCTCCACCATGGCCAAGACCAAAGACCTGTCTAAGGACACCAGGGACAAGACAATTATTACAAAATGGAAGAAACACAAGATGACTGTCAGTCTAGTGCTCGCCTTGTGGATTAAAGATGATTCTTAGAAAGGTCAGGAATCAGCCCAGAACTACATGGGAGGACATGGCCAGTGACCAGAATACAGCTAGGACCACAGTCACAAACATTAGCATTAGTAACAAACTATTATTATTATTATTATAATAAATAAATAATAATAATAATAATGTCATCATGGATTAATATTCTGTGAAGCATGCAAGGTCCCCCTGCTCACACCATGGGAACAGGATGACTACACCATATTGAAGGGAAGATGAATGGAGTCATGTATCGTGATATTTTGGCAAGCAACCTCCTTTTTTCAGTAAGAACATTGAAGATGGGTCGTGGTTGGGTCTTCCAGCAAAACAATTACCGGAGACACACAGCCAGGGCAATTAAGGAGTGGCTTGTGTTATGGTTCTCAATGGCAAGAGAACATAGCCCGGCAAACATAAGTACTAGCTCTTGGAAGGATGGAAACTAAACTGACCATGAACTAAACCTGCCGCACAACTAACAGTAGCCGGGTAGCGTAGCCTATGTTTTTATCCCTAGACGCCCAGCGCCGGCCGGAGGACTAACTAATCCTGGCAGAGGAAAATATAGTCCTGGCTCACCTCTAGAGAAATTTCCCCGATAGGCAGACAGAGGCCCCCACATATATTGGCGGTGATTTTAGATGAAATGACAAACGTAGTATGAAAATAGGTTTAGCAAAATTGAGGTCCGCTTACTAGATAGCAGGAAGACAGAAAGGGCACTTTCATGGTCAGCTGAAAACCCTATCAAAATACCATCCTGAAATTACTTTAAGACTCTAGTATTAACTCATAACATCAGAGTGGCAATTTCAGATCACCAGAGCTTTCCAGACACAGAAACGAAACTACAGCTGTGAACTGGAACAAAATGCAAAAACAAACGAGGACTAAAGTCCAACTTAGCTGGGAGTTGTCTAGCAGCAGGAACATGCACAGAAAGGCTTCTGATTACAATGTTGACCGGCATGGAAGTGACAGAGGAGCAAGGTTAAATAGCGACTCCCACATCCTGATGGAAACAGGTGAACAGAGGGGATGATGCACACCAGTTCAATTCCACCAGTGGCCACCGGGGGAGCCCAAAATCCAATTTCACAACAGTACCCCCCCCTCAAGGAGGGGGCACCGAACCCTCACCAGAACCACCAGGGCGATCAGGATGAGCCCTATGAAAGGCACGGACGTGATCGGAGGCATGAACATCAGAGGCAGTCACCCAAGAATTATCCTCCTGACCGTATCCCTTCCATTTGACCAGATACTGGAGTTTCCGTCTGGAAACACGGGAGTCCAAGATTTTTTCCACAACGTACTCCAACTCGCCCTCAACCAACACCGGAGCAGGAGGCTCAACGGAAGGCACAACCGGTACCTCATACCTGCGCAACAATGACCGATGAAAAACATTATGAATAGAAAAAGATGCAGGGAGGTCCAAACGGAAGGACACAGGGTTAAGAATCTCCAATATCTTGTACGGGCCGATGAACCGAGGCTTAAACTTAGGAGAAGAAACCCTCATAGGGACAAAACGAGAAGACAACCACACCAAGTCCCCAACACAAAGCCGAGGACCAACCCGACGCCGGCGGTTGGCAAAAAGCTGAGTCTTCTCCTGGGACAACTTCAAATTGTCCACTACCTGCCCCCAAATCTGATGCAACCTCTCCACCACAGCATCCACTCCAGGACAATCCGAAGATTCCACCTGACCAGAAGAAAATCGAGGATGAAACCCCGAATTACAGAAAAAAGGAGACACCAAGGTGGCAGAGCTGGCCCGATTATTGAGGGCAAACTCCGCTAAAGGCAAAAAAGCAACCCAATCATCCTGATCTGCAGACACAAAACACCTCAAATATGTCTCCAAGGTCTGATTCGTCCGCTCGGTCTGGCCATTTGTCTGAGGATGGAAAGCAGACGAGAAAGACAAATCTATGCCCATCCTAGCACAGAATGCTCGCCAAAATCTAGACACGAATTGGGTTCCTCTGTCAGAAACGATATTCTCCGGAATACCATGCAAACGGACCACATTTTGAAAAAACAGAGGAACCAACTCGGAAGAAGAAGGCAACTTAGGCAGGGGAACCAAATGGACCATCTTAGAGAAACGGTCACACACCACCCAGATGACAGACATCTTCTGAGAAACAGGAAGATCCGAAATAAAATCCATCGAGATGTGCGTCCAGGGCCTCTTCGGGATAGGCAAGGGCAACAACAATCCACTAGCCCGAGAACAACAAGGCTTGGCCCGAGCACAAACGTCACAAGACTGCACAAAGCCTCGCACATCTCGAGACAGGGAAGGCCACCAGAAGGACCTTGCCACCAAATCCCTGGTACCAAAGATTCCAGGATGACCTGTCAACGCAGAAGAATGAACCTCAGAAATGACTTTACTGGTCCAATCATCAGGAACAAACAGTCTACCAGGTGGGCAACGATCAGGTCTATCCGCCTGAAACTCCTGCAAGGCCCGCCGCAGGTCTGGAGAAACGGCAGACAATATCACTCCATCCTTAAGGATACCTGTAGGTTCAGAGTTACCAGGGGAGTCAGGCTCAAAACTCCTAGAAAGGGCATCCGCCTTAACATTCTTAGAACCCGGCAGGTAGGACACCACAAAATTAAACCGAGAGAAAAACAACGACCAGCGCGCCTGTCTAGGATTCAGGCGTCTGGCGGACTCAAGATAAATTAGATTTTTGTGGTCAGTCAATACCACCACCTGATGTCTAGCCCCCTCAAGCCAATGACGCCACTCCTCAAAAGCCCACTTCATGGCCAAAAGCTCCCGATTCCCAACATCATAATTCCGCTCGGCGGGCGAAAATTTACGCAAGAAAAAGGCACAAGGTCTCATCACGGAACAATCGGAACTTCTCTGCGACAAAACTGCCCCAGCTCCGATTTCAGAAGCGTCGACCTCAACCTGAAAAGGAAGAGCAACATCAGGCTGACGCAACACAGGGGCGGAAGAAAAGCGGCGCTTAAGCTCCCGAAAGGCCTCCACAGCAGCAGGGGACCAATCAGCAACATCAGCACCCTTCTTAGTCAAATCAGTCAATGGTTTAACAACATCAGAAAAACCAGCAATAAATCGACGATAAAAGTTAGCAAAGCCCAAAAATTTCTGAAGACTCTTAAGAGAAGAGGGTTGCGTCCAATCACAAATAGCCTGAACCTTGACAGGATCCATCTCGATGGAAGAGGGGGAAAAAATATATCCCAAAAAGGAAATCTTCTGAACCCCAAAAACGCACTTAGAACCCTTCACACACAAGGAATTAGACCGCAAAACCTGAAAAACCCTCCTGACCTGCTGGACATGAGAGTCCCAGTCATCCGAAAAAATCAAAATATCATCCAGATACACAATCATAAATTTATCCAAATAATCACGGAAAATGTCATGCATAAAGGACTGAAAGACTGAAGGGGCATTTGAAAGACCAAAAGGCATCACCAAATACTCAAAGTGGCCCTCGGGCATATTAAATGCGGTCTTCCACTCATCCCCCTGCTTAATTCGCACCAAATTATACGCCCCACGGAGATCTATCTTAGAGAACCACTTGGCCCCCTTTATGCGAGCAAACAAATCAGTCAGCAGTGGCAACGGATATTGATATTTAACCGTGATTTTATTCAAAAGCCGATAATCAATACACGGTCTCAAAGAGCCATCTTTCTTAGCCACAAAGAAAAAACCGGCTCCTAAGGGAGATGACGAAGGACGAATATGTCCCTTTTCCAAGGACTCCTTTATATATTCTCGCATAGCAGCATGTTCAGGCACAGACAGATTAAATAAACGACCCTTAGGGTATTTACTACCCGGAATCAAATCTATGGCACAATCGCACTCCCGGTGCGGAGGTAATGAACCAAGCTTAGGTTCTTCAAAAACGTCACGATATTCAGTCAAGAATTCAGGAATCTCAGAGGGAATAGATGATGAAATGGAAACCACAGGTACGTCCCCATGCGTCCCCTTACATCCCCAGCTTAACACAGACATAGCTTTCCAGTCAAGGACTGGGTTATGAGATTGCAGCCATGGCAATCCAAGCACCAACACATCATGTAGGTTATACAGCACAAGAAAGCGAATAATCTCCTGATGATCCGGATTAATCCGCATAGTTACTTGTGTCCAGTATTGTGGTTTATTACTAGCCAATGGGGTGGAGTCAATCCCCTTCAGGGGTATAGGAGTTTCAAGAGGCTCCAAATCATACCCACAGCGTTTGGCAAAGGACCAATCCATAAGACTCAAAGCGGCGCCAGAGTCGACATAGGCATCCGCAGTAATAGATGATAAAGAACAAATCAGGGTCACAGATAGAATAAACTTAGACTGTAAAGTGCCAATTGAAACAGACTTATCAAGCTTCTTAGTACGCTTAGAGCATGCTGATATAACATGAGTTGAATCACCGCAATAGAAGCACAACCCATTTTTTCGTCTTAAATTCTGCCGTTCACTTCTGGACAGAATTCTATCACATTGCATATTCTCTGGCGTCTTCTCAGTAGACACCGCCAAATGGTGCACAGGTTTGCGCTCCCGCAGACGCCTATCGATCTGGATAGCCATTGTCATGGACTCATTCAGACCCGCAGGCACAGGGAACCCCACCATAACATCCTTAATGGCATCAGAGAGACCCTCTCTGAAATTCGCCGCCAGGGCGCACTCATTCCACTGAGTAAGCACAGCCCATTTACGGAATTTCTGGCAGTATATTTCAGCTTCGTCTTGCCCCTGAGATAGGGACATCAAGGCCTTTTCCGCCTGAAGCTCTAACTGAGGTTCCTCATAAAGCAACCCCAAGGCCAGAAAAAACGCATCCACATTGAGCAACGCAGGATCCCCTGGAGCCAATGCAAAAGCCCAATCCTGAGGGTCGCCTCGGAGCAAGGAAATCACAATCCTGACCTGCTGAGCAGGATCTCCAGCAGAGCGAGATTTCAGGGACAAAAACAACTTGCAATTATTTTTGAAATTTTGAAAGCAAGATCTATTCCCCGAGAAAAATTCAGGCAAAGGAATTCTAGGTTCAGATATAGGAACATGAACAACAAAATCTTGTAAATTTTGAACTTTCGTGGTGAGATTATTCAAACCTGCAGCTAAACTCTGAATATCCATTTTAAACAGGTGAACACAGAGCCATTCCAGGATTAGAAGGAGAGAGAGAGAGAGAAAGGCTGCAATATAGGCAGACTTGCAAGAGATTCAATTACAAGCACACTCAGAACTGAAGGGAAGGGAAAGAAAAAAAAAATAAAAATCTTCAGCAGACTTCTCTTTTCTCTCCTTTCTCTGTCAATTAATTTAACCCTTTTTGGTCCGGTCAAACTGTTATGGTTCTCAATGGCAAGAGAACATAGCCCGGCAAACATAAGTACTAGCTCTTGGAAGGATGGAAACTAAACTGACCATGAACTAAACCTGCCGCACAACTAACAGTAGCCGGGTAGCGTAGCCTACGTTTTTATCCCTAGACGCCCAGCGCCGGCCGGAGGACTAACTAATCCTGGCAGAGGAAAATATAGTCCTGGCTCACCTCTAGAGAAATTTCCCCGATAGGCAGACAGAGGCCCCCACATATATTGGCGGTGATTTTAGATGAAATGACAAACGTAGTATGAAAATAGGTTTAGCAAAATTGAGGTCCGCTTACTAGATAGCAGGAAGACAGAAAGGGCACTTTCATGGTCAGCTGAAAACCCTATCAAAATACCATCCTGAAATTACTTTAAGACTCTAGTATTAACTCATAACATCAGAGTGGCAATTTCAGATCACCAGAGCTTTCCAGACACAGAAACGAAACTACAGCTGTGAACTGGAACAAAATGCAAAAACAAACGAGGACTAAAGTCCAACTTAGCTGGGAGTTGTCTAGCAGCAGGAACATGCACAGAAAGGCTTCTGATTACAATGTTGACCGGCATGGAAGTGACAGAGGAGCAAGGTTAAATAGCGACTCCCACATCCTGATGGAAACAGGTGAACAGAGGGGATGATGCACACCAGTTCAATTCCACCAGTGGCCACCGGGGGAGCCCAAAATCCAATTTCACAACAGGCTTGGCTCCATAAGAAGCATTTCAAGGTCCTGGAGTGGCCTAGCCAGTCTCCAGACCTGATGCCATTAGAAAATCTTTGGAGGGAGCTGATACTCAGTGTTGCCCAACCACAGCCCCAAAACCTTAAAGATCATTCTGGAGAATATCTGTATGGAGGAGTGGGCCAAAATCCCTGCTGCAATGTGTGCAAACTTGGTCAAGAACTACAGGAAATTTTTTTGATAGGATTTGCCAATTACTATAGAACATGTATTAGGTGTTTATCAAACCTCTTACTGAGCTGACACATAAGCGGGTGGATCTTAAGGTTTGGTCACAGATGCTATTGGGGTTTTCAACAAATTAAAACAGTGCTTCATGTCTGCTCCAGTTTTGATAGAACCTGATCTCCAGAAACCATTCATCATAGAGGTGGATGCATCAGATGTTAGGGTGGGGGCAGTCTTGTCTCAAGGTCCAAAACTCTGACCAACTTGTGGCCATGTGCGTTTTTTCCAGGAAGTTTTTGTCTGCTGAGAGAAATTATGATGGTGGGAATCACGAGCTGCGCTGTCAAATTAGCTTTTGAAGAATGTAAGCGTTTTTTTTGGAAGGAGCTATTCATCAGGTCACAGTTGTGATGGATCATAAAAAAATGGCTTATATTGAATCTGCTAAATGTTTAACACTAAAACAGGATAGAGGGTCCTTATGTTTTTCAAGATTCAATTTTTCCATCATATTCAGGCCAGGGTGCAAGAATGTTAGGGCTGACCTTTTATGACGCAGCCTTGATTCAATGTCTCCTCCCGAACCTCCACCCTCCTTTTTTCCTCAGGATATTGTGGTTTCCATGGTTTCTTTGGATTTGGAGGCAGAGATTTGTGAGGTCCAGTCATTAGCTCCTTACGCTACTTTATTATTTTTGCCCTATTTCTAAGATTATGTCTGATACAAGAGTTTCATGAATCCATATTGAGTGGTCATGCAGAAAGCTATTTCGAGACTCTTTTGGTGGCATTCTATGAGTAATGATATTAATTATTTTGTATCCCCTCGTGATGTTTCAGCACGTGCTAAAGACTGAAATAACCAACCGGGGAATTGACTCCATTGCCAATTCTAGAATGAATGTGGACTCATTTGTCCATAGATTTCATTGACGATTTGCCTTTGTCTAGAGAAAAGACTGTTATTTGGGTGGTAGTTGACCCATTCAGTAAAAAGGCACATTTTGTTCCTTTATTAGGGTTAACCAATTAAACACTTTCCAAGTTATAAATCATATGGTGATATTGCTAGGAATTCCTTTGAACACTTTATCTGATAAGGGGATGCAATTTGTCTCCAAGCTCTGGAGAGTGTTTTGTAAGAAAATGGGGATAAATTTGTTATTTTCTTCTGCCTACCACCCTGAAACGAACGGTCATACAGAAAGTACAAATCAATTATAGAAAAAAATTCTTAGGTTTTTTTGTTGCAGCTCAGCAGGATGACTGGTCCTTACCTCATGCTGAGTTCATCTTTAACAGTTGGGTTAACCAGTCTACTGGAGCCTCGCCTTTTTTTGCAATTCTGGTTTCCATTACCATTTTGGTGAATTCTATAGGTTGAGTTCTGGGTATCCTGGAGTACAGGTTGCCATACAGAAACTTGGGGATGTCTGGAGGGAGGTTCAGAAATATTGGGGTGGCTCAGGTTCACCAGAAATCGAATGCTGATAGGAAGAGTTCAGCAGGTCCCATATTCAAAGTAGGTGATTTGGTTTTATTGTCTTCCAAAAATATTAACTTCAAAATGCGTTCAGCAAAGTTGGGTCCATAGTTTATTGGTCCATATGAAATTTTGAAGGTAGTTAATCCTGTGGATTTTAGATTAAAACTCCCTTCAACTTTTCGCATCCCGAAAGTGTTCAATAGATCAGTGCTAAAGGAGTTTGTTCCTTCAGTTTTGTCTCCCTCATCTCCACCTACTCTGATTTCTGTCAATGACAATTTAGAGTGCCAGGTACAAAAAATTGTTGATTAATGTCACACTAGAGACATGTTAGCATTGTTCCAATGGGTACACCTTGTGGTGGTGTAATGGCCTTTTTGATTAAAATAGCATTAACTAAGTGCCCTATGTAAGGGCTGCCACTAGAAATTTCAGGGCCCCATACTGGCAAAATTTTTGGGGCCCCCTTGAGACTCAGCCCAGGCTCCACCCCTCGAACTGTCCACAGTACCCCCTGTTGTGAATTCCGTCTGGTCTCCCTCTGGTGGCCTTTAGCGATTCTGCGGGTCTGGAGCTGGGCTCAGCTGCCTCATTTCCTGCTATGCTGGTTCCTATTTAACTCCACCTGGACCTTTACTTGTTGCCTGCTGTCGTTGTATTCAGTACTGGTTCTGACCTCTCCTGGATCTCCCTGGTGACCTGTCTCTTTCTGAGAAGCTAAGTCTTGCTAGTTCTTTTTGCTCATTGTTTTCTTGAATATGTTTCTCAGTATATGATGTGTTCAGTCCAGCTTGCTTATATGTGATTTTTCGCTTGCTGGTAAGCTCTGGGGTGCAGAGTGCGCCCCTCACATCGTGAGTCGGTGTGGGGGTTCTTGTACTTTCTGCGTGGATAGTTTTTGATAGTTTTTGTACCGACCACACAGATCCCTTGCTTTCTTCTGTCTATTTAGTGTTAGCGGGCCTCATTTGCTTAAACCTGTTTTTCATTCCTACGTTTGTATTTTCCCCTTAACTCACCATTATTATTTGTGGGGGGCTGTCTAAACTTTGGGGTTATTTCTCTGAGGCAAGTGAAGCTTTGCTTTCTCTCTAGGGGTAGCCAGTTTCTTAGGCTGTGAAGAGGCGTCTAGGTTTTTAGGTAACGCTCCACGGCTGCCTTTAGTGTGTGTGGATAGGTTCAGGATTGCGGTCGGTATAGTTCCCACATTCCCGGAGCTAGTCCTACTATTCAGGTTTACCTATCAGGTCAGTTTGGTGATCCTACCACCGGATCATAACAGTACAGCAGGCCATGTGCTTTCTTTTCAAGAAAGTTTTCGCCTGCCGAGCGGAATTATGATGTTGGTAATCGGGAGTTGTTGGCAATGAAGTGGGCATTTGAGGAGTGGCGACATTGGCTTGAGGGAGCCAAACATCGTGTGGTGGTCTTGACGGATCACAAGAATTTGACTTATCTCGAGTCTGCTAAGCGGCTAAATCCTAGACAGGCTCGATGGTCGCTGTTTTTCTCCCGTTTCGATTTCGTGGTTTCATACCTTCCGGGTTCGAAGAACGTGAAGGCTGATGCTCTTTCTAGGAGCTTTGTGCCTGACTCTCCGGGAGTTTCTGAACCGGCTGGTGTCCTCAAAGAAGGGGTGATTTTGTCTGCCATCTCCCCTGATTTACGACGGGTACTGCAGGAATTTCAGGCCAATAGACCTGATCGTTGTCCACCGGAGAGACTGTTTGTCCCGGATAAATGGACCAGTAGAGTCATTTCTGAGGTTCATTCTTCGGTGTTGGCGGGTCACCCTGGGATTTTTGGTACCAGGGATTTGGTGGCTAGGTCCTTTTGGTGGCCTTCCTTGTCGCGGGATGTGCGTTCCTTTGTGCAGTCCTGTGGGATTTGTGCTCGGGCCAAGCCTTGCTGTTCTCGTGCCAGTGGATTGCTTTTGCCTTTGCCTGTCCCGAAGAGGCCCTGGACGCATATTTCCATGGATTTTATTTCAGATCTTCCAGTCTCTCAAAAGATGTCTGTTATCTGGGTGGTTTGTGATCGTTTTTCTAAAATGGTCCATTTGGTGCCCTTGCCTAAGCTGCCTTCCTCTTCCGATTTGGTTCCACTGTTTTTTCAGAATGTGGTTCGTTTGCATGGTATTCCTGAGAATATTGTGTCTGACAGAGGATCCCAGTTTGTGTCCAGATTTTGGTGGTCCTTTTGTGCTAAGATGGGCATGGAATTATCTTTTTCATCGGCCTTCCATCCTCAGACGAATGGCCAAACTGAACGGAACTAATCAGACCTTGGAGACTTATCTGAGATGTTTTGTTTCTGCTGATCAGGATGATTGGGTGACTTTTTTGCCATTGGCTGAGTTCGCCCTCAATAATCGGGCTAGTTCTGCTACTTTGGTTTCGCCTTTTTTTTGCAATTCTGGTTTTCATCCTCGTTTTTCCTCAGGTCAGGTTGAGCCTTCTGACTGTCCTGGGGTGGATTCTGTGGTGGATAGATTGCAGCGGATTTGGAACCACGTGGTGGACAATTTGACGTTGTCACAAGAGAAGGCTCAGCGCTTTGCTAACCGCCGGCGCTGTGTGGGTCCCCGACTTCGTGTGGGGGATTTGGTATGGTTGTCTTCTCGTTATGTTCCGATGAAGGTTTCCTCTCCTAAGTTCAAGCCTCGTTTCATCGGTCCTTATAAGATTTTGGAAATCCTCAACCCTGTGTCATTTCGTTTGGACCTCCCAGCATCATTTGCCATTCACAATGTGTTCCATAGGTCATTGTTGCGGAGATATGTGGTGCCCGTGGTTCCTTCTGTTGATCCTCCTGCTCCGGTCTTGGTCGAGGGAGAATTGGAGTATGTGGTGGAGAAGATCTTGGATTCTCGTGTTTCGAGACGAAAGCTTCAGTACTTGGTTAAGTGGAAGGGCTGTGGTCAGGAGGATAATTCCTGGGTTGTCGCCTCTGATGTCCATGCGGCCGATCTGGTTCGTGCCTTTCATTCGTCTCGTCCTGATCGGCCTGGGGGCTCTGGTGAGGGTTCGGTGACCCCTCCTCAAGGGGGGGTACTGTTGTGAATTCCGTCTGGGCTCCCTCTGGTGGCCTTTAGCGATACTGCGGGTCTGGAGCTGGGCTCAGCTGCCTCATTTCCTGCTATGCTGGTTCCTATTTAACTCCACCTGCACCTTTACTTGTTGCCTGCTGTCTTTGTATTCAGTACTGGTCCTGACCTCTCCTGGATCTCCCTGGTGACCTGTCTCTTTCTGAGAAGCTAAGTCTTGCTAGTTCTTTTTGCTCATTGTTTTCTTGAATATGTTTCTCAGTATATGATGTGTTCAGTCCAGCTTGCTTATATGTGATTTTTCGCTTGCTGGTAAGCTCTGGGGTGCAGAGTGCGCCCCTCACATCGTGAGTCGGTGTGGGGGTTCTTGTACTTTCTGCGTGGATAGTTTTTGATAGTTTTTGTACCGACCGCACAGATCCCTTGCTTTCTTCTGTCTATTTAGTGTTAGCGGGCCTCATTTGCTTAAACCTGTTTTTCATTCCTACGTTTGTATTTTCCCCTTAACTCACCGTTATTATTTGTGGGGGCTGTCTAAACTTTGGGGTTATTTCTCTGAGGCAAGTGAGGCTATGCTTTCTCTCTAGGGGTAGCCAGTTTCTTAGGCTGTGAAGAGGCGTGTAGGTTTTTAGGTAAGGCTCCACGGCTGCCTTTAGTGTGTGTGGATAGGTTCAGGATTGCGGTCGGTATAGTTCCCACATTCCCAGAGCTAGTCCTACTATTCAGGTTTACCTATCAGGTCAGTTTGGTGATCCTACCACCGGATCATAACAACCCCCACTCTCTCTTGGAAAAACTCCACTTCTCACCTATCACACATTAACAGTTCCCATCACCAGATCACACATATAGCCAGCAGCTTTTGATTTGGCCAAAAGATTTTTTAAGCCACCACCATAACACGGTAGACACTTTTGGCCAGGCCCTATTCTACTGTAACCTACTAAATATTTGTTAAAATATTAAATACAATTTAGGTATATTTTTATTTATTTTTCAATTTTTAAAAATGACCAATAATATCACATACAACGAACAAATACCGCTACAACATGACCAAACCACATATTACCACCAGTTACCGAATAATACCACATACAAGGAACAAATACCACCGCACCATGACCAGACCACATATTACAACCACAGTGATCGAATAATATCACATACAAAGAACAAATACAGCTACACCATGATCAGACACCATATTACCACCACAGTGATCGAATAATATCAAATTCAGGGAACAAATACCACAACACCATGACCAGACCACATATTACAACCACAAAGTGACCAAATAGCACATACAAGGGACAAATACCGCAACACCATGTCCTGACCACATATTACCACCACATAGTGACTGAATACTACAATACTGATCAGTAATAAAAAAAACCCACAATATTAATATCATCAGTGCCATTATACACAGGAGATCTGTACTTAGTATGCAGTGTCTGTGTGCAGATAATACAGTGATCACCAGTGACATTATACACAGGAGCTCTGTATATAATGTATAGGTAATACAGTGATCACTGGTGACATTATACACAGGAGCTCTGTATATAGTATACAGTGTATAGTGTCAGTGTATAGGTAAAACACTGACTCACCAGTGACGTCTCTAGGTGAAGTTCTTCATCTTTGTTTTTCATCTTTCATTCAGCACAGACCGCTGTCACTTGTTCCAGCCAGGGCTCGTCTCTGCAGGAAATAACACAGTTATCTCGAGCTCCGCTTGCAGAACACATTACTTAATTTTTCACAACTTCTACATTAGACCACATGAAGAAAAAAAGGCGACATAGTCTCACTCTACACAGTAACAGGACCGCCCCACCCCCATTTAAAATGGTATCCTCAAAAAATAAAATAAATATGTCACTGCAGTAATAATATCCCTTAATTAGCCCCTATGGTAATAATGTTCCCCATCCTGGCCCCCGTGTGTCTCATTCCTGGCTTCAACCATATGTTCTCCCATCCTGCCCTCATGAGTATCCATTCTGTCCCATATGATCTTCCCATCCTGTCTCCATATGATCTCCCCATTCTGCCCCATCTGTCTCCATCGTATCCATCCTGCCCCCATGTCTGTCATTCTGCCCCGTGTCTCCAATCATACCCCGTATCTCCATTCTTGCCCCACCTGTCTCAAGTCCTGCCCTGTTGTGAATTTGCTTTTTGCTCCCTCTAGTGGTTACTAGTTTTTTGACTCTGGTTTTTCTGTCTTTCCTTTTATCCGCACCTGGGTCGTTAGTTAGGGGTGTTGCTATATAAGCTCCCTGGACCTTCAGTTCAATGCCTGGCAACGTAGTTATCAGAGCTAGTCTGCTGTGCTCTTGTCTACTGATCCTGGTTCCAGTTATATCAGCTAAGTCTGCCTTTTGCTTTTTGCTATTTGTTTTGGTTTTGTATTTTTGTCCAGCTTGTTCCAAATCTATATCCTGACCTTTGCTGGAAGCTTTAGGGGGCTGGTGTTCTCCCCCCGGACCGTTAGACGGTTCGGGGGTTCTTGAATTTCCAGTGTGGATTTTGATAGGGTTTTTGTTGACCATATAAGTTACCTTTCTTTATTCTGCTATCAGTAAGCGGGCCTCTCTGTGCTAAACCTGGTTCATTTCTGTGTTTGTCATTTCCTCTTACCTCACCGTCATTATTTGTGGGGGGCTTCTATCCAGCTTTGGGGTCCCCTTCTCTGGAGGCAAGAAAGGTCTTTGTTTTCCTCTACTAGGGGTAGCTAGATTCTCCGGCTGGCGCGTGTCATCTAGAATCAACGTAGGAATGATCCCCGGCTACTTCTAGTGTTGGCGTTAGGAGTAGATATATGGTCAACCCAGTTACCACTGCCCTATGAGCTGGATTTTTGTATTCTGCAGACTTCCACGTTCCTCTGAGACCCTCGCCATTGGGGTCATAACAGTTTGCCAGGCCAGTATTAAATGTTTAATGCATTGCAGAAGAGGGATTATAAGAAAGAAGATTCTGAGTTTTTTTTTTCTCCTTCCCCTTTACCTCAGAGTGGCTATGCTTGCTGCAGACATGAATGTCCAGACCTTGTTTACAAGTGTGGACCAGCTGGCTACTCGTGTGCAGGGCATACAAGACTATGTTATCAGAAATCCTAGGTCAGAACCTAAAATACCGATTCCTGAACTGTTTTCCGGAGACAGGTTTAAGTTTAGGAATTTCGTGAATAATTGTAAATTGTTTTTGTCCCTGAGACCCTGTTCATCAGGAGATTCTGCTCAGCAAGTAAAAATTGTTATTTCGTTCTTACGGGGCGACCCTCAGGATTGGGCTTTTTCGCTGGCGCCAGGAGATCCGGCATTGGCTGATCTTGATGCGTTTTTTCTGGCGCTCGGTTTACTTTATGAGGAACCCAATCTTGAGATTCAGGCAGAAAAGGCCTTGCTGTCTATGTCTCAGGGGCAGGACGAGGCTGAAGTGTATTGCCAAAAATTTCGGAAATGGTCCGTGCTGACACATTGGAACGAGTGTGCACTGGCCGCTAATTTTAGAAATGGCCTTTCTGAAGCCATTAAGAATGTTATGGTGGGTTTTCCCATTCCCACAGGTCTGAATGATACTATGGCACTGGCTATTCAAATTGACCGGCGGTTGCGGGAGCGCAAAACCGCAAATTCCCTCATGGTGTTGTCTGAACAGACACCTAATTCGGTGCAATGTGATAGAAAAACCGCAAATTCCCTCATGGTGTTGTCTGAACAGACACCTGATTTAATGCAATGTGATAGAATCCTGACTAGAAATGAGCGGAAAATTCATAGACGCCGGAATGGCTTGTGCTACTACTGTGGTGATTCTACACATGTTATCTCAGCATGCTCTAAACGTATAGCTAAGGTTGTTAGTCCTGTCACCGTTGGTAATTTGCAACCTAAATTTATTCTGTCTGTAACTTTGATTTGCTCACTGTCATCTTATCCTGTCATGGCGTTTGTAGATTCAGGTGCTGCCCTGAGTCTCATGGATCTCTCATTTGCTAAGCGCTGTGGATTTACTCTTGAACCATTAGAAAATCCTATTCCTCTTAGGGGTATTGATGCTACACCATTGGCAGCAAATAAACCGCAGTATTGGACTCAGGTTACCATGTGCATGACTCCTGAACACCGCGAGGTGATACGTTTCCTGGTTTTACATAAAATGCATGATTTGGTCGTTTTAGGGCTGCCATGGTTACAGACCCATAATCCAGTCCTGGACTGGAAGGCTATGTCAGTCTCAAGTTGGGGCTGTCGTGGTATTCATGAGGATTCCCTGCCTGTGTCTATTGCTTCTTCTACGCCTTCGGAAGTTCCGGAGTATTTGTCTGATTATCAGGATGTCTTCAGTGAGTCTGAGTCCAGTGCACTGCCTCCTCATAGGGACTGTGACTGTGCTATAGATTTGATCCCAGGCAGTAAATTTCCTAAGGGAAGACTGTTTAATCTGTCGGTACCTGAACATACCGCTATGCGTTCATATATCAAGGAGTCTCTGGAAAAAGGACATATTCGTCCGTCTTCTTCCCCTCTTGGTGCGGGATTCTTTTTTGTGGCAAAAAAGGACGGATCTTTGAGACCTTGTATTGATTATCGGCTTTTAAATAAGATCACTGTCAAATTTCAGTATCCTTTACCGCTGTTGTCTGACTTGTTTGCCCGGATTAAGGGTGCCAAGTGGTTCACCAAGATAGACCTTCGTGGTGCGTACAACCTTGTGCGCATTAAGCAAGGTGATGAATGGAAAACCGCATTCAATACGCCCGAAGGTCATTTTGAGTACTTGGTGATGCCTTTTGGGCTCTCCAATGCGCCTTCAGTTTTTCAGTCCTTTATGCATGACATTTTCCGGAAGTATCTGGATAAATTTTTGATTGTTTATCTGGATGATATTTTGGTTTTTTCTGATAATTGGGATTCGCATGTGGAGCAGGTCAGGTTGGTCTTTAAAATTTTGCGTGAAAATTCTTTGTTTGTCAAGGGCTCAAAGTGTCTCTTTGGTGTACAGAAGGTTCCCTTTTTGGGGTTCATTTTTTCCCCTTCTGCTGTGGAGATGGATCCAGTCAAGGTCCGAGCTATTCTTGATTGGACTGAGCCCTCGTCAGTTAAGAGTCTTCAGAAGTTCTTGGGCTTCGCTAACTTCTACCGTCGTTTTATCGCTAATTTTTCTAGCATTGTGAAACCTTTGACGGATATGACCAAGAAGGGCTCCGATGTAGCTAACTGGGCTCCTGCTGCCGTGGAGGCTTTCCAGGAGTTGAAACGCCGGTTTACTTCGGCGCCTGTTTTGTGCCAGCCTGACGTCTCACTTCCCTTTCAGGTTGAGGTGGATGCTTCGGAGATTGGGGCAGGGGCCGTTTTGTCGCAGAGAGGCCCTGGTTGCTCTGTTATGAAGCCTTGTGCCTTTTTCTCTAGGAAGTTTTCGCCTGCCGAGCGAAATTATGATGTGGGCAATCGGGAGTTGTTGGCCATGAAATGGGCATTTGAGGAGTGGCGTCATTGGCTCGAGGGTGCTAAGCATCGTGTGGTGGTCTTGACTGATCACAAAAATCTGATGTATCTCGAGTCTGCTAAACGCCTTAATCCGAGACAGGCCCGCTGGTCATTGTTTTTCTCCCGCTTTGATTTTGTTGTCTCGTATTTACCAGGTTCAAAGAATGTGAAGGCCGATGCTCTTTCTAGGAGCTTTGTGCCTGATGCTCCTGGAGTCGCTGATCCTGTTGGTATTCTTAAAGATGGAGTTATCTTGTCAGCTATTTCTCCGGATCTGCGACGTGTGTTGCAGAGATTTCAGGCTGATAGGCCTGAGTCTTGTCCACCTGACAGACTGTTTGTCCCGGATAAGTGGACCAGCAGAGTCATTTCCGAGGTTCATTCCTCGGTGTTGGCAGGTCACCCGGGAATTTTTGGCACCAGAGATCTGGTGGCCAGGTCCTTTTGGTGGCCTTCCTTGTCAAGGGATGTGCGGTCATTTGTGCAGTCCTGTGGGACTTGTGCTCGAGCTAAGCCTTGCTGTTCTCGTGCCAGCGGTTTGCTCTTGCCCTTGCCTGTCCCGAAGAGACCTTGGACACATATCTCCATGGATTTCATTTCTGATCTTCCGCTATCTCAGGGCATGTCCGTTATCTGGGTGATATGTGATCGCTTCTCCAAGATGGTCCATTTGGTTCCTTTGCCTAAGCTGCCTTCCTCTTCCGATCTGGTTCCTGTGTTTTTCCAGAACGTGGTTCGTTTGCACGGCATCCCTGAGAATATTGTGTCAGACAGAGGATCCCAGTTCGTTTCCAGGTTCTGGCGATCCTTTTGTAGTAGGATGGGCATTGATTTGTCGTTTTCGTCTGCTTTCCATCCTCAGACTAATGGACAGACGGAGCGAACCAATCAGACTTTGGAGGCTTATTTGAGGTGTTTTGTCTCTGCTGATCAGGACGATTGGGTGACATTCTTGCCGTTGGCTGAGTTTGCCCTTAATAATCGGGCTAGTTCCGCCACCTTGGTTTCGCCTTTTTTCTGCAACTCTGGTTTCCATCCTCGCTTTTCTTCGGGTCATGTGGAGCCTTCTGACTGTCCTGGGGTGGATTCTGTGGTGGATAGGTTGCAGCAGATCTGGAATCATGTGGTGGACAACTTGAAGTTGTCACAGGAGAAGGCTCAGCGCTTTGCCAACCGCCGCCGCGGTGTGGGTCCCCGACTACGCGTTGGGGATTTGGTGTGGCTTTCTTCCCGCTTTGTTCCTATGAAGGTCTCCTCTCCCAAATTTAAACCTCGTTTTATTGGGCCTTACAAGATATTGGAAATCCTTAATCCTGTATCTTTTCGTCTGGATCTTCCTGTGTCGTTTGCTATTCACAATGTATTTCATAGGTCCTTGTTGCGGCGGTACATTGTGCCTGTAGTTCCTTCTGCTGAGCCTCCTGCTCCGGTGTTGGTTGAGGGCGAGTTGGAGTACGTGGTGGAGAAGATCTTGGATTCTCGCCTCTCCAGGCGGAGGCTTCAGTACCTGGTCAAGTGGAAGGGCTATGGTCAGGAGGATAATTCCTGGGTGGTCGCCTCTGATGTTCATGCGGCCGATTTAGTTCGTGCCTTTCATGCCGCTCATCCTGATCGCCCTGGTGGTCGTGGTGAGGGTTCGGTGACCCCTCACTAAGGGGGGGGGTACTGTTGTGAATTTGCTTTTTGCTCCCTCTAGTGGTTACTAGTTTTTTGACTCTGGTTTTTCTGTCTTTCCTTTTATCCGCACCTGGGTCGTTAGTTAGGGGTGTTGCTATATAAGCTCCCTGGACCTTCAGTTCAATGCCTGGCAACGTAGTTATCAGAGCTAGTCTGCTGTGCTCTTGTCTACTGATCCTGGTTCCAGTTATATCAGCTAAGTCTGCCTTTTGCTTTTTGCTATTTGTTTTGGTTTTGTATTTTTGTCCAGCTTGTTCCAAATCTATATCCTGACCTTTGCTGGAAGCTTTAGGGGGCTGGTGTTCTCCCCCCGGACCGTTAGACGGTTCGGGGGTTCTTGAATTTCCAGTGTGGATTTTGATAGGGTTTTTGTTGACCATATAAGTTACCTTTCTTTATTCTGCTATCAGTAAGCGGGCCTCTCTGTGCTAAACCTGGTTCATTTCTGTGTTTGTCATTTCCTCTTACCTCACCGTCATTATTTGTGGGGGGCTTCTATCCAGCTTTGGGGTCCCCTTCTCTGGAGGCAAGAAAGGTCTTTGTTTTCCTCTACTAGGGGTAGCTAGATTCTCCGGCTGGCGCGTGTCATCTAGAATCAACGTAGGAATGATCCCCGGCTACTTCTAGTGTTGGCGTTAGGAGTAGATATATGGTCAACCCAGTTACCACTGCCCTATGAGCTGGATTTTTGTATTCTGCAGACTTCCACGTTCCTCTGAGACCCTCGCCATTGGGGTCATAACACTGCCCCCAGTGTGTCCAGCATTCTGCCTCAGTGTGTCCAGCATTCTGCCTCAGTGTCTCCAGCATTCTGCCCCCAGTGTCTCCAGTCCTGCCTCCAGTGTGTCCAGCATTCTGCCCCCAGTGCTCCAGCATTCTGCCCCAGTGTCTCCTGCATTCTGCCCCCAATGCTCCAGCATTCTGCCTTAGTGTGTCCAGCATTCTCCCACCAGTGTCTCCAGCCTTCTGCCCCCAGTGTCTCCAGCATTCTGCCCCCAGTGCTCCAGCATTCTGCCCCAGTGTCTCCTGCATTCTTCCCCCAGTCTCCAGCATTCTGCCCCCAGTGTCTTCAGCATTCTGCCCCAGTGCTCCAGCATTCTGCCCCAGTGTCTCCAGCATTCTGCCCTCAGTGTCTCCAGCCTTCTACCCCCAGTGCTCCAGCATTCTGCCCCAGTGTCTCCAGCATTCTGCCCCAGTGTCTCCAGCATTCTGCCCCCAGTGCTCCAGCATTCTGCCCATGTCTCCTGCATTCTGCCCCCAGTGCTCCAGCATTCTGCCCCAGTGTCTCCAGCATTCTGACCCCAGTGTCTCCAGCATTCTTCCCCCAGTGTCTCCTGCATTCTGCCCCCAGTGCCTCCAGCATTCTGCCCTCAGTGTCTCCAGCATTCTGCCCCAGTGCTCCAGGATTCTGCCCCAGTGTGTCCAGCATTCTACCCCCAGTGCTCCAGTATTCTGCCCCAGTGTGTCCAGCATTCTACCCCTAGTGCTCCAGCATTCTGCCCAAAGTGTCCAGCATTCTACCCCCAGTGTCTCCAGCACTCTGCCCCCAGTGCTCCAGCATTCTGCCCCAGTGCTCCAGCATTCTTGACGCTGATCTCTCCTTCAAACCACATATCCAAGCCCTTTCCACTTCCTGCCGACTTCAACTCAAAAATATTTCACGAATCCGTTCATTCCTCAACCAAGAATCTGCAAAAACCCTAGTCCATGCCCTCATCATCTCTCGCCTTGACTACTGCAACCTCCTGCTCTGTGGCCTCCCCTCGAACACTCTCGCACCCCTCCAATCTATTCTAAACTCTGCTGCCCGACTAATCCACCTGTCCCCCCGCTATTCCCTGGCCTCTCCCCTCTGTCAATCCCTCCACTGGCTCCCCATTGCCCAGAGACTCCAGTACAAAACCCTAACCATGACATACAAAGCCATCCACAACCTGTCTCCTCCATACATCTGTGACCTCGTCTCCCGGTACTTACCTACACGCAACCTCCGATCCTCACAAGATCTCCTTCTCTACTCCCCTCTTATCTCCTCTTCCCACAATCGCATACAAGATTTCTCTCGCATATCACCCCTACTCTGGAACCCTCTACCACAACACATCAGACTCTCGCCTACCATCGAAACCTTCAAAAAGAACCTGAAGACCCACCTCTTCCGTCAAGCCTACAACCTGCAGTAACCACCGATCAACCAAACCGCTGCATGACCAGCTCTATCCTCACCTACTGTATTCTCACCCATCCCTTGTAGATTGTGAGCCTTCGCGGGCAGGGTCCTCACTCCTCCTGTACCAGTTATGACTTGTATTGTTTAAGATTATTGTACTTGTTTTTATTATGTATACCCCTCCTCACATGTAAAGCGCAATGGAATAAATGGCGCTATAACAATAAATAATAATAATAATAATTCTGCCCCAGTGTGTCCTGCATTCTACCCCCAGTGCTCCAGCATTCTACCCCCAGTGCTCAAGCATTCTGCCCCAGTGTGTCCAGCATTCAGCCTCGGGCCCCCTGGATCGCCACTCTCGATAATAATAAAAAAAAGTTCTTCTTACCTAACCGCGTTCCTGCTCCCTCCACTCAGCTGAAGTGCGCACTTGCCGGCAACTGACACTGACGTCAGACGCCGGCAACGTGTGCGCTGCGGCTGACGTCATCTGCCAGCCTCCGATTGGCTGGCGGCTGTTAACTATTGACGTGTGGGCGCGGGCCCGCAGCTGCAAGTCAATAGTGTTGCCGCAGCGCCGCTAAGGGCCCAGTTTAGTTGCCGGTAGGGGCCCGGTGAGCAGATGAGACGGGGCCCGATGCGGGCCCCATATGCCAATCAGGGCAGTAATGCCCTGATGGTGGCCCTGCCCTATGTTATTTACATATGTACTATTAATTTACTTATTTAGTTGCTGTAGAGTACATGCTCATTTTTTGTTTGTGTTTTTTTATTTTTTTCTTGAGTTTTGCCTATGAAATGGCCACAGTGTGAATGTGTTCTTACACTTTGCATATATACCAGCTTATTACCCATCTCAGGTTTTTGGTTTTGCTTTATGGTCTCTGTGTATATGTTCTGGGTATACATATGTGTGTGTAACATACAATGTTTGTGTAACAAACTTTGTGTGTATAGAATCTATATTTATAAATACCGGCAGCACAGATGAGCATTCATAGGTGTAAACATGTTGTTAATCGCCCAATAAATGAACAAAATGCTGCTCATTCATCAGGTAATTGGGTTGTTTATGCTGGAACAAAAATAGTTGTTGCCAGCAGCACATTGCCCAGTGTCCACTGCAGATGTGCAGATGATACTGTATGGGGACAGATTGATCTACAAGTGATCATTCTTTGCTCATCATTTTCCTCAGTCGGTTTAAAGTGGTGGGGAAACAAGTGCTGAACGACTTGCATATTGTTGATCATGCTCATTTAGCGGCCTGAACTCAACCCAGGTAAATGCAAGCTAGATGTTTGTGTGTGATGATGCAATATGACACCACTTTTAACTTTTGTCTGGAGACCCACTTTGACTAAAACCAGCCTTGCTGCGATTCACAGTATAATGGACCTCACAGCTCCTCAAACACTATAATGGATGCCAAAGTTTCCCACACACAGTATGATGGACGCCACAGATGTTCTCACAGAGTATGATGGACCTCACATCTCCCCGTACACAGTATTACGACATCCCACAGTCTCCTGCAAAGTATGATGGACCTCACAGCTCCCTGCATTGTGTATGAGAGACCACACAGCCAAATATATAAAGTATGATGACCGCCAAAGCAATCCACAAAAAATGTTGACCACACAATCCTACACACAGTATAATGATTTCCATAGTCCTCTGCAAAGTATGATGGCCCACTCAGTATGATTGACCCCACAAACCTCATGCAGAGGATGATGGCACCCACAGCTGCCCACACAGTATGATGTCCCCCATGTAGTATGGTAGCCTCCACAGTTGCCCCATAGAAGTACTGTATCACAATTAAAAAATCCTTCTACTCATAACAGTATCTCCCTGGTTGCTCCGGTCTGTGCACTGTGTGTGGACTGAGACACAATGCAGAAGACATGATCTAGTGAGATCATTGTGTCTTTTAGGGCTTGTTTCCATTTGCGAGAAACACGTCCGTGTCTCGCATGTGGAAACCAAGCTGTGGCGCCGGCACTTTGGAGCGGAGCGTGCAGCTCCATGTGTTCCTATGGGGCCGCACGCTCCGCTCTGGAGTGCCGGCTCCACAGCTTGGTTTCCACATGCGAGACACGGACGTGTGCCTCGCATGTGGAAATGAGCCCTTATACTGAGACTCAGATGCACAGACTGAATGGTGAGGGAGGAAATCACTGGCTCCCTATTCCACCATTATATTCACCTGTAATGCATGCTCAGGATGCAGATACTAGTGAAATTGACACCAGGTGGGGGATGGCTGCCTGGTGCAGGACACCACTGTTTCCAGCCCTTTGGCTGTCCTGGTCCAATTGACGAACAAGAATAGCCAAAGGGCCAGGTGTGGCCCATGGCCTGCATTTTGTCCAGGTTTGGTCTAACTGATTCATAGTTGCAAAGTCACAAAGCAGCGGCTGGAGAGAAACCTGGCAACAAATATATTCACAAGCAACACATTTGTAACCCAAACTTCTGTGACTAAAATTCAGTTACATTTATCAAAATGGGTTTATTTTGGAGCAAGGTTCTAGATTTCTGCAAACCCCAGTCAAATGCGTGGAGCAGTCACAGAAATTTGTGCAACAATTCTTCTCCATGTGAATTTGCTTTAAAAGTCACAGAAGAGCTCTGATTGCAATAAATTTACAGCGAGACACCTATGTTCCAAATCATATATGATTGAAATAACAGGCTTCCAGTAATATTTTGCATAGCAAGAATATATACTTAGTTTATGAATCATAGATACCTCATCCTCACCCAAGTCAGTCAGTAATGTGTCAGCTAGCATTTCAGTGATATTCTTACTATGACAATAAGTGGAAATGAAAATCCTTCAGGGACTTTGCAGTTAATTAGGTATAGAGTGTTATTAGAGAGTGTCATTTTGAAGAGAAAATGCTCCAATATACACCCTGAGGATTAATTTAAATACAGTAAAGACCTGTACAATCCATACATATCTGGAAACGTGACCATACTTAAAATGTGCCAATATAAACACGAATGCGTATACACCCAATGGGTTACGTAACTCATCTGCTATGTAACCTTGCTAATTAGTTTATTTATTCATGCGGTCATTGCTGTCCTTCATCCTACCCTCATTGTTCCTCTTGATGAGAAGCGTGCTGATTCATTAGGAGGCGCATCTCTACAAATCTTAAAATTTGTGGCTTAAAGCATGCCACAAATCATCATGAATTAGCAAGCGGGTGTCATCTACCCCCAGCTTTTCCATTCAAGTAGAGTGGGCTGAAACTGGTGGGAAAACGAATAATGTTGCAAAATTCTTGCACAAGAATTTTGTGACTTTTCAAAGTGTTTTAGCCAAGATTTCTGGTGTAAGCGCAAATGATTTGGGACCTTGGCATTACATTTTTCATCTGAATTAAATACAAATTGCCTTAGCATCATTGCATTTGTGTATTATGTGTTGTTTGAAAGTTCCAAATGGTTATAGGTTGACCCAGTTGATAGATAAAGTGGTCAAATGGTATTCAACTGAGATTTATGTAACCTTAAAGGGAATCTGTCGCCATGTTTTTGCCATCTGAGAGCAGCATAATGTAGGGGCAAAGATCCTGATTCCAGCAATGTATCACTTACTCGTCTGCTCGCTGTTATTCTGATAACATCACTGTTTTCTCTGCTGCAGATCTAGCAGTTATTTGAATGGGGAGTTCTATAACTCCGGCCACATCACTGATTGGCAGCTTTCTGCCCATGTGCAGGGTACACAGAAAGCTGCCAATCAGTGGTGTGGGCAGGGTTATACATGGCTCATGAATATGCTTGACTACCTGGCTGCAGGCCAAGTAGTCCTCTAATAATAATATACTGCTGACTAAACAGGTATTTTATTAAAACTATACTAAGCAGCTCAGTAAGTGACACATCGCTGGAATCAGGATCGTTGTCCATACATTATGATGCTCTCAGTTGAGGTAGCAAAAACCTGGTGACAGATTCACTTTTACTGCAAGAACAGCATGCTGCACTATTTTTTCAACTAACAGTGACAGAAGCACAAACAGAACTCCAATAAAGGCTCGCAATGTGAACAAAGCCTATTCCTTAGAAATCTCTTGCCTCAGAGATAAAATAAAAAAAGTATTTAGCATGCATTTTTCCTTTTATATGTAGTGTTGTTCTACACTACTCATCATCAATGCTATGATATACTGTATCTAGAGGAAAATGCCTTATTGCAAGAATATTATTCTAACAGCCGAACTCATCTTCCAGAAAATACTTTGTTCGTGGGCTGGCTTCCTGTACATATAACAGCACTGCATGGTTCAATGCACACTGCAAAGTGCTATTTAAACAGGACGGGTGGGGATCTGGCATAAAAAAGATGGTATAGTTTTTTCTGATATGTTGATGCTATGGTCGTACACCTATTTCTCTTGCAACGTTGACCTCAGTACTGTACGTTGTCTGTAAACCAGTGCAGAATATGTTGGCACTATATAAGCATCAGAAATAATCTGTGTTACAAGGATTACATGGTTTGAAAAATCCATATTTAATATGCTGAAGTGTGTTTTGAGGCTTCCTTATTTATTTATTTTTTTTATCCCCTTAAATTTTACAGTTGTAACTAGTGTCACTTTATGAGGTTACAACTCTGGAACGCTTTAACGTATCCCACTGATTTTGAGACATATTGTACTTCATGATAGTGGTAAAATTTATTTGATATGACTTCAGTTTGCTTGTGCAAAAAATGGACATTTGGTGAAAACTTTGAACATTTCACAATTTTCAAACTTTTAATTCTTATGCTCTGAAATCAAAGAGTCATATCGCACAAAATTGTTAATAAATAACATTTCCCACATGTCTACTGTGCATCAGCACAATTGTGGAAACATAATTTTTTTTTGTTTGGAAGTTATAAGGGTTAAAAGCTGACCAGCGATTTCTAATTTTTCCAACAAGATTTACAAAACCATTTTGTTTGGGACCACTTCACATTTGAAGTGACTTTGAGGGATCTATATGAGAGAAAATACCCAAAAGTGGCACCATTCTAAAAACTGCACCCCTCAAAGTGTTCAAAACCAAAATCAATTAGATAATTAACCCTTCAGGTGCTTTATAGGAACTGAAGCAATATGGAAGATTTTTTTTTTTTTACTTTAGACCCCAATTTTTTTTATTTTCACAAGGGTAAGAGGAGAAAATGGACCCTAAAATTTGTTGTGAAATTTCTCCTGAATACGCCGTAACCTTATTTGTGGGGGAAATCTACTGTTTGCGTACAAGGCAGGGCTTGGAAGGGAAGGAGTGCCATTTGACTTTTTCAATTTAAAATTTGCTGGAATAATTAGCAGATGCCACATTGTGTTTATAGAGCCCCTGATATGCCTAAACAGTGGAAACTCCCCACAAGTGACCGCATTTTGGAAACCACACCCCTCAATGATTTTATCCAGGAGTATAGTGAGCATTTTGAACCCACAGGTACGACACAGAATTTGATAACATTAGGTTGTCATATTGAATATGTCATCATTAGTGTTGAGCGCAAGTGCTTGCTACTAGAGATGAGCGGTGTTCGAGTCGAACTGTTCGCCAATTTGGGGAAGGTGCAGCTGTGCTGGGGAGAAAATGGCTAGAAGGCTGCAGGAGTGTTTAAACTAGGGATTGGGGGGAGGGTATTCATTTTATAGGAGGGGAAGATATTGCAGATAGAGACCTGGGCACAAATAAGGAAGTTGGGGGTGGCGGTGGCATGGGGGGTGGGGTTAGAACAGTTAGTAATTTAAGAAAGAATAGAGGTAAAGAGAGGAACATCAAGTGCATGTATACTAATGCCAGAAGCAGGGCCGGTTTTAGACAAAGTGGGGCCCTAGGCAAAAGTTTAAAATGAGGCCCCCAATGCTCACATACATATTGCACCATGACGCTCAAACATTTTGGTTGCATTTACATGCGTTGAGTTCAGACCGTTCGATGCGTGCGATTGACAACATTGAAGTCGTTTGGCTCTTGTTTCTCGGCCTCTTTACATCGTCTGAGGACGAATCGAATGATGGGGACAGAACGCTAGTAGATCAAGCTGTCCCCATATAGTATCATGCTATAAGCAGCAGGGCTGTGTGTGTGTGTGTGTGTGTGTGTGTGTGTGTGTGTGTGTGTGTGTGTGTGTGTGTGTATATATATATATATATATATATATATATATATATATACACACACTCTAGTCTGTTCAACCATTATTTTAAAATGTGCATGGAACACACACACACTATCACTGTATGTTTATATAGAATAATGCAAAAAATTATATATATATATATATATATATATATACACACACACAATTAAACACACACGCACATGACACATGCTTATACACACACTTATACACACATTCATACATGTACATGGCACACACTTATATACACACACATATATATGGCATGCACTCAGTGGCGTAACTACAAAGTTATGGGCCCCGGTGCGAACTTCCAAATGGGGCCCCCCACCCCACCCCGGGTCCCCCCGCCTCAACCCGCCCCTCCCCCCCCCACCTTCCCCTAGATACGCCTTGGACTGTCGCAGGAATCTCCTGCACTGCAACATGGTGTTGGGTGCCAGCACAGCCCGCACAGTGGTATATCCAGCACAGTGGTATATCCAGCAGAGCCCGCATAGTGGTATATCCAGCACAGCCCGCACAGTGGTATATCCAGCACAGCCTGCACAGTGGTATATCCAGCACAGCCTGCACAGTGGTATATCCAGCACAGCCCGTACAGTGGTATATCCAGCACAGGGATATATACAGCAGAGCCCGCACAGGGATATATACAGCAGAGCCCGCACAGGGATATATACAGCAGAGCCCGCACAGGGATATATACAGCAGAGCCCGCACAGGGATATATACAGCAGAGCCCGCACAGGGATATATACAGCAGAGCCCGCACAGGGATATATACAGCAGAGCCCGCACAGGGATATATACAGCAGAGCCCGCACAGGGATATATACAGCAGAGCCCGCACAGGGGTATATAGAGCAGAGCCCGCACAGGGGTATATAGAGCAGAGCCCGCACAGGGGTATATAGAGCAGAGCCCGCACAGGGGTATATAGAGCAGAGCCCGCACAGGGGTATATAGAGCAGAGCCCGCACAGGGGTATATAGAGCACAGCCCGCACAGGGATATATACAGCAGAGCCCGCACAGGGATATATACAGCAGAGCCCGCACAGGGATATATACAGCAGAGCCCGCACAGGGATATATACAGCAGAGCCCGCACATCTCATCTCCCCCCCCCCCCCGATAATGGCCCCACAGTCCAGTTAAAAAATCTCCTCACCTTTCCTTTTGCCCGCGCTGCTCCCGGCGGCTGCAGTCTGCCCAGGACACTGCAGGTGCGCGATGATATGACGTCATCGCGCACCCGCAGTGTACTGTCAGAGGCAGAGCGGGGAATGATGGGAGAGGGGGCGTCAGGTGACGCTCTCTCCTCCATCATTGCATTCAACTATATCGGTGTCATAGACGCCGGTATAGTTAAATGCGGCGGCGGCGGCGGCACTGGGGGGGGGCGGGGGGGAACAGTGCAGCGGCCCACTACTGGCACCGGCTCTTCTGCCAGAAGTGCCCGATGGCCAGTCCGGCCCTGTACTGACCTGCCAACCCGGGGCCCCTGACCTGCGGGGCCCGGTCGCAATGGCGACCGCTGCGACTGCAGTAGTTACGCCCCTGCATGCACTTATACACAGACACATACATAGCATTCTTATACATACACACATACATAGCGTGTATATATATATATATATATATATATATATATATATATATATATATATATATATTACACACACATAAACACACGCATGGCACGCACTTATACACACAAATATATACATGGCACGCATTTATACAACACATACATGGCACGCATTTATACACACATACATACACATACATACACACACATATACACACACACACACGGCAAGCAAAGACACACTTATACACACACACATACACGGCACACACATGCAGCACAACAAATGCTCATTTGATACATGTGATTCACATAAGCACACACTACACATGACACGCTATACACACCACACACACACACACACACACCTTTATGCTGGAGGGAATGAGATGATGCACACTATCAGATGCAGCTCCTCCTGCTCCCAGCAGACACCTTTCTGCCCTCTCCTCTGCTGGGACTGCCGACAAGAGCAGGAGTTGCTGACAGCAGGACAGGAGCCATCATCACCAGGAGCAGCACACACAGTGGGACGGTGCTCTTTACTTATCTGCCGGCTCAGGTTGTTACTGGTGCTGGCCTGGGTCTCTCTCCCTTCCCCTCAGAGGCTCCGTACAGCAGGACAGGGCGCTGGCCAATGAGCACTTCTATCACTCTGATGGGGGAGGTTCAGTGGCCGCTGCTCCTGTGCTTCACTGCAGGCTCCTATTTTACTGCTACAAACATTCCCAGAGTACATGGCCTGTGGTGACATCACGGTCACATGGCAGGTCACCTGATCGTGATGTCACTACAGGTCCTTAACCAGTCTCTACTCGGAAGCTTCACTGATAATGCTATTATCAGTGAAGCTTCTGCTGTAGATGCTGGGGGCCCCCAAGGGAGTGCCTAGTCTGCCTGGCCCTAACGCCGGCCCTGGCCAGAAGCCTCGCCAACAAAATGGACGAATTAGAACTAATGTTGTTGGAACATAATTATGACATGGTGCGGATATCTGAAACTTGGCTGGATGAGAGCCATTACTGGGCTGTTAACTTACAGGGCTATAGCCTTTTCAGAAATGACCGTACAGATAAGCGAGGGGGTGGGGTGTGTCTGTATGTAAAATCGACCTTAAAACCCATCCTGCGTGATAATATAGGTGAATCTAATGAAAATGTAGAGTCCCTGTGGGTGGAGATAAGGGGAGGGGGAAAAAATAATAAATTACTGATAGGGGTTTGTTATAAATCTCCAAAAATAATGGAAGCAATGGAGAATATCCTCGTAAAGCAAATAGATGAAGCTGCGACTCAAGGAGAAGTCATTATTATGGGGGACTTCAACTACCCTGAAATAGATTGGGGAACAGAAACCTTCAATTCCAGTAAAGGTAATCGGTTTTTGACAACTATGAGAGACAATTACCTTTCACAACTGGTTCAGGACCCAACAAGAAGGGGGGCACTGCTAATATTAACCAACAGGCCAGACCGCATATCAAATATAAGGGTTGGGGGTCACTTGGGGAATAGTGATCACAAAATAATAAGTTTTCATGTCTCCTTTAATATGATGTGTAGTAGAGGGGTGACAAGGACACTAAACTTCAGGAGGGCAAATTTCCAACGGATGAGAGAGGATCTTGGTGCAATTAACTGGGACGATATTCTGAGACATAAAAGTACACAAAGAAAATGGGAGACGTTTATTAGCATCCTGGATAGGACCTGTGCACAGTATATACCGTATGGGAATAAACATACTAGAAATAGGAGGAAACCAATATGGCTTAATAGAGCTGTAAGGGGCGCAATAAGTGACAAAAAGAAAGCATTTAGAGAATTAAAGGAAGTAGGTAGTGAGGAGGCATTAAATAAATACAAAAAATTAAATAAATTCTGTAAAAAGCAAATCAAGGCAGCAAAGATTGAGACAGAGAGACTCATTGCCAGAGAGAGCAAAAATAACCCCAAAATATTCTTTAACTACATAAATAGTAAGAAACTAAAAAATGATAGTGTTGGCCCCCTTAAAAATAGTCTGGGTGACATGGTGGATGAGGATGAGAAAAAAGCCAAATGAGTTTTTTTCATCAGTATTTACAAAAGAAAATCCCATGGCAGCCAATATGACTAGTGATAAAAATTCCCAATTAAATGTTACCTGCTTAACCCAGCAGGAAGTACGGCGGCGTCTAAAAATCACTAAAATTGACAAATCTCCGGGCCCGGATGGGATACACCCCCGAGTACTGCAGGAATTAAGTAGAGTCATTGATAGACCATTATTTTTAATCTTTAAAGAGTCCATAATAACAGGGTCTGTACCACAGGACTGGCGTATAGCAAATGTGGTGCCAATATTCAAAAAGGGGACAAAAACTGAACTCGGAAATTATAGGCCAGTAAGCTTAACCTCTGCTGTGGGTAAAATCCTGGAGGGCATTCTAAGGGATGCTATGCTGGAGTATCTGAAGAGGAATAACCTCATGACCCAGTATCAGCACGGGTTTACTAGGGACCGTTCATGTCAGACTAATTTGATCAGCTTCTATGAAGAGGTAAGTTCCGGACTGGACCAAGGGAACCCAGTAGATGTAGTGTATATGGACTTTTCAAAAGCATTTGATACGGTGCCCCATAAAAGGTTGATACATAAAATGAGAATAATGGGGATAGGGGAAAATATGTGCAAGTGGGTTGAGCGCTGGCTCAGGGATAGGAAACAAAGGGTGGTTATTAATGGAGCACACTCGGACTGGGTCGCGGTTAGTAGTGGGGTACCACAGGGGTCAGTATTGGGCCCTCTTCTTTTTAACATATTTATTAATGACCTTGTATTGGGCATTCAGAGTAGAATTTCAATATTTGCAGATGACACTAAACTCTGCAGGGTAATCAATACAGAGGAGGACAATTTTATATTACAGGATGATTTATGTAAACTAGAAGCTTGGGCTGATAAATGGCAAATGAGCTTTAATGGGGATAAATGTAAGGTCATGCACTTGGGTAGAAGTAATAAGATGTATAACTATGTGCTTAATTCTAAAACTCTGGGCAAAACCATCAATGAAAAAGACCTGGGTGTATGGGTGGATGACAAACTCAAATTCAGTGGCCAGTGTCAGGCAGCTGCTACAAAGGCAAATAAAATAATGGGATGCATTAAAAGAGGCATAGATGCTCATGAGGAGAACATAATTTTACCTCTATACAAGTCACTAGTGCGACCACACTTAGAATACTGTGCACAGTTCTGGTCTCCGGTGTATAAGAAAGACATAGCTGAACTGGAGCGGGTGCAGAGAAGAGCGACCAAGGTTATTAGAGGACTGGGGGGTCTGCCATACCAAGATAGGTTATTATACTTGGGGCTATTTAGTTTGGAAAAACAAAGGCTAAGGGGTGAGCTTATGTTAATGTATAAATATATGAGGGGACAGTACAAAGACCTTTCTGATGATCTTTTTAATCATAGACCGGTGACAGGGACAAGGGGGCATCCTCTACGTCTGGAGGAAAAAAGGTTTAAGCATAATAACAGACGCGGATTCTTTACTGTAAGAGTAGTGAGACTATGGAACTCTCTGCCGTATAATGTTGTAATGAGTGATTCATTACTTAAATTTAAGAGGGGACTGGATACCTTTCTGGAAAAGTATAATGTTACAGGGTATATATATTAGATTCTTTGATAGGGCGTTGATCCAGGGAACTAGTCTGATTGCCGTATGTGGGGTCGGGAAGGAATTTTTTTCCCCATGGTGGAGCTTACTCTTACCACATGGGTTTTTTTTGCCTTCCCCTGGATCAACATGTTAGGGCATGTTAGGCTATGGGTTGAACTAGATGGACTTAAAGTCTTCCTTCAGCCTTAATAACTATATGTAATTTCAAATTCGAGCTGTTTTGGGCGGTGTTCGAGTCGTTCGACGAACCCGAACAATTTGCTTAAAATTCGGCTGTTTGATAATTGTTTGTTCACCAAAAGCCTAGCTTGATTTGCACATTAAAACTGTTTATCATTGTTAATGGACTGTTTCAGTGTATAGTGGGCGGGGGATAGATCTGTGCTGAAATAATGCCGATCTCCTTTTTTTTTTTTTTTCCCGCATTTACAGAGGGGCGGTGCAGTCTCTCAGCCTATCAGCAGTGCGCACACACACAGCAATGTGCATGTGATGCAGACAAGCAAGGGCATGTGTCATTGGCTGTGTATGTCACATGTCACTCCTTGCCCAATGAGAACCAGCCATTTGCCCCGTCGCCACCATTTCCTCACTGCTGCATCTTAGTGTTAGACGGCACCACTGCTGCTGTGGGCGCTATACAGTTAAAGAGTCTTTTTTTGCCAGCAAATTTTCTAAGAGATAGGTTTAGGGAGTCGGGAGTTGGGACTAGTTGTAATATCAGCCCTTTTCAGGGTAGGTTACAGCAGTTCATAGCACTGTCTGCCAGGCAGGTCTGAGCTAGTGCTGTGCAAGTGTTAGTCACAGCATTTGGTGTAATCTAGCTCAGCCAATCCTTTTGGGCTAGTAGCATTGTCTGATAGTCATCTGAGTAGCCCGCCTGTGAAGCTAGCTACACCGCCTGTGTATCTCAATTTTTATGGTATCTAACCCAGTAAATCGTTTTGGGGTTTTGGACTTAGTAGCAGTGTCTGCACGTCAGCAGAGTAGCCCGCCTGTGAAGCTAGCTACACCGCCTGTGTATCTCTATTTTCACTGCATCTAATCCAGTTGATAGTTTGGGGCCTAGAAGCATTGTCTGCACGTCAGCAGAGTAGCCCGCCTGTGAAACAAACTATACCGCCTGTGTATCTCTATTTTCACTGCATCTAATCCAGTTGATAGTTTTGGGCCTAGTAGCATTGTCTGCACGTCAGCAGAGTAGCCCGCCAATGAAGCTAGCTACACCGCCTGTGTATCTCAATTTTTACGGCATCTAACCCAGTAAATCGTTTTGGGGTTTTGGGCTTAGTAGCAGTGTCTGTACGTCAGCAGAGTAGCCCGCCTGTGAAGCTAGCTACACCGCCTGTGTATCTCAATTTTTACTGCATCTAACCCAGTAAATCGTTTTGGGGTTTTGGGCTCAGTAGCAGTGTCTGCACGTCAGCAGAGTAGAAGCACATGTTGCAGCGACTGTGGCAGCACCGACGAGCCCTGGTGCAATACGTTATGACGTATAGCCTGGGCCAACGAGATCAAGAGGTGGGGCAAATCACGCTGCAGGAGTGGTCTCAGATCAGGGACCTATGCACCCTTCTGCACAGTTTTGAAATAGCAACGAAGATGTTTAGTGCTGACGATGCCATTATCAGCATGACCATTCCGGTGATTTACATGCTGGAGCACACCTTACACAGTGTTCGGAGTCAGGTGGTGGAACAAGAGGAGGAGGAACAGGAGTAGTCGTATGCGGAAGGGATCATATCTCCAAGGTCAAGAAGGTTGGCAGCACCTTGGCAGCACCAAGGCGGCTGGCATTGGAGGCTGGGGGAGAGGGATTACTGAGGGCGCATGGTAGCAGCCATACTGTTGAGGAAGGTGCAGGAGGTGAGGAAGAAGTGGAGGACGAACTGGCACTGGGCATGGAAGACTCATCAGATGAGGGAGACCTTGATCAAATTTCTGTTGTGCGAGGTTGGGGGGAGAGGGCAGATGATGGAAGCATGATTCTCACCTCGCCACCACCAAGAAAATAAGGACTTGGTCCTCCTGCATGCGCAAGACACATGAGCGCCTTCTTGCTGCACTACCTGCAACATGACCCTCGGATTGTCAGAATCCGAAGTAATGCCGACTACTGGGTTGCCACACTCTTAGATCCCTGGTACAAAAGCAAATTTGGCAAAATAATTCCTGCCATAGAAAGGGATTCACGCATGCAGGAGTATCAGCAGAGACTGTTACAGAATCTAACATCTGCTTTTCCACAAAATACCAGTGGTGCACGTAGTGAATCTCTGAGTTCTAACTTGCCAACCGTGGGACTATCGAGTCATCACTCAAACTGTAACAGTAACATCGTATCTGGTGGTAACAGCAATTTTTTCCAATCGTTTCAAGATTTTTTTAGACCATCCTTTGCAAGGCCACAGGAGACAAGAAGTCTGACGCACAGCCAACGCCTAGAGAGGATGGTACAAGAGTATCTCCAAGTTAACATCGATGCCATGACTGTGGAACTGGACCCTTGCTCATTTTGGGCTTCCAATCTTGAAAAATGGCCTGAGCTCGCCACTCACGCCTTGGAGATCTTGTCGTGCCCCGCAGCCAGCGTTCTCTCTGAACGTGTGTTCAGCGCTGCTGGTGGTGTGCTGACAGATAAGCGCACGCGGCTGTCCAGTGACAATGTAGACAGACTAACGTTCATCAAGATGAACAAATCCTGGATCCGCAAGGACTTTTCTACCCCAGTGTCATCTTGGGGAGACTAAAAGCTTGATGATTTTTGAAAATCACCTCACCAACCGTTTTAAAAAACTGTCGAAATTGATGCCACTTAAGTGGTGTCTGTGGCCAAATTTTTGGAAAAAAAAGGAGACTCTTTGATTTAGTCTCCTTGCTGAGTTTTACATGACGTTGCCTGTTATGATCCTTAGTGGTTGAGGATCACAAAATACTCCAGCTAAGTAACAAAACATAGGACAAGCTCTAGAGAGGTGGCAAACTGGACTCACCGCAAATCTGAACCTATCCAACACACTAAAGGTAGCCGGTGAACGTGTCTAAAATCCTAGATGTCTCGAGCCAGCCTGAGGAACTAACTACCCCTAGAAAGAAAGAAAGACCTCACTTGCCTCCAGAGAAATAATCCCCAAAGATATAGAAGCCCCCAACAAATAATAACGGTGAGGTAAGAGGAAGGCACATACACAGGGGTGAAAGCAGATTCAGCAAATGAGGCCCACTAATACTAGATAGCAGAAAATAGAAAAGGGGTCTGTGCGGTCAGTAAAAAACCCTTACAAAATATCCACACTGAGATTTCAAGAACCCCCGCACCAACTAACGGTGTGGGGGGAGAAACTCAGTCCCCTAGAGCAACCAGCAAGCGAGGAAATCACATTTTAGCAAGCTGGACAAGAAACATGATGAATGCTGATAATCAAAAAATAAACAAACAAAAACTTAGCTTGTCTTGGAGAGACTGGGAGCAAGGTAGTCACAAGGAATCTGAAGAGCACTGAATACATTGAGATCAGGCAAGGAACTGAGTATCCAGGTGAGCTAAATAGGAAACCAACCAAGGATAACGAACCAACTGATGCTGCCAACCTGCAGAAAGACAACACTACACAGTACCGCTTGTGACCACTAGAGGGAGCCCAAAAATAGAGTTCACAACAGTACCCCCCCTTGAGGAGGGGTCACCGAACCCTCATCAAGACCCCCAGGGCGATCAGGATGAGCCGCGTGGAAGGCATGAACCAAATCGGCCGCATGAACATCAGAGGCGACAACCCAGGAATTATCCTCCTGACCATAGCCCTTCCACTTAACCAAATACTGAAGCCTCCGTCTAGAGATACGAGAATCCAAAATCTTCTCCACCACGTACTCCAATTCGCCCTCGACCAGCACCGGAGCAGGAGGCTCAACAGAAGGAACCACAGGTACCACATACTTCCGCAACAAAGACCGATGAAACACATTATGAATGGCAAACGATGCTGGGAGATCCAAAGAAAAGACACCGGGTTAAGGATTTCCAAGATCTTATAAGGACCGATGAAGCGAGGCTTGAATTTAGGAGAGGAGACCTTCATAGGAACATACCGAGAAGACAGCCACACCAAATCCCCAACACGAAGTCGGGGACCCACACCGCGGCGGCAGTTAGCAAAGCGCTGAGCCATCTTCTGTGACAACCTAAAATTGTCCACCACATGGTTCCAAATCTGCTGCAACCTATCCACCACAGAATCCACCCCAGGACAGTCAGAAGGCTCAACCTGACCCGAGGAAAAACGAGGATGGAAACCAGAATTGCAGAAAAAAGGCGAAACCAAAGTAGCAGAACTAGCCCGATTATTAAGGGCAAACTCGGCCAATGGCAAAAAAGTCACCCAATCATCCTGATCAGCAGAAACAAAACATCTCAAATAAGTTTCCAACGTCTGATTAGTTCGCTCGGTTTGGCCATTAGTCTGAGGATGGAAGGCCGACGAAAAAGACAAATCAATGCCCATCTTAGCACAAAAAGTCCGCCAAAACCTGGACACAAACTGGGATCCTCTATCAGACACAATATTTTCAGGAATGCCGTGCAAGCGAACCACATTCTGAAAAAATAGAGGAACCAAATCGGAGGAAGAAGGCAACTTAGGCAAGGGCACCAAATGGACCATCTTGGAAAAACGATCACACACCACCCAGATGACAGACATTTTCTGAGATACTGGAAGATCCGAAATAAAATCCATGGAAATGTGCGTCCAAGGCCTTTTCGGAATAGGCAAAGGCAAAAGCAAACCGCTGGCACGAGAACAGCAAGGCTTAGCCCGAGCACAAATCCCACAAGACTGCACAAAGGAACGCACATCCCGCGACAAGGAAGGCCACCAGAAGGACCTAGCCACCAAATCTCTGGTACCAAAAATCCCAGGATGACCCGCCAACACCGAAGAATGAACCTCGGAAATAACTCTGCTGGTCCATCACTCCGGGACAAACAGTCTCTCTGGTGGACAACGGTCAGGTCTATCCGCCTGAAATTTCTGCAGCACTTTTCACAAATCTGGGGAAATGGCAGCCAAAATCACTCCCTCTCTGAGAATACCAGCCGGCTCAGAAACTCCCGGAGAGTCAGGCACAAAACTCCTAGAAAGTGCATCAGCTTTCACGTTCTTCGAACCAGGCAGGTATGAGACCACGAAGTTGAAACGGGAGAAAAACAACGACCAACGAGCCTGTCTAGGATTCAGGCGCTTGGCAGATTCAAGGTAAATCAGATTTTTGTGATCAGTCAAGACCACCACGCGATGTTTAGCTCCTTCGAGCCAATGTCGCCATTCCTCAAATGCCCACTTCATAGCCAACAACTCCCGATTACCAACATCATAATTCCGCTCGGCAGGCGAAAACTTTCTTGAAAAGAAAGCACATGGCTTCATCACAGAGCCATCAGAGCTTCTCTGCGACAAAACAGCCCCTGCTCCAATCTCAGAAGCATCAACCTCGACCTGGAAGGGGAGAGAGACATCTGGCTGACATAAGACTGGAGCTGAAGAAAACCGGTGCTTCAGCTCCCGAAAGGCCTCCACGGCCGCAGGAGACCAATTAGTCACATCAGAACCCTTCTTGGTCAAATCCGTCAAAGGTTTAACCACGCTAGAAAAATTAGCGATGAAACGACGGTAAAAATTAGCAAAATCCAAGAACTTCTGAAGACTCTTAACAGACGTGGGCTGATTCCAGTCATGAATAGCCTGGACCTTGACTGGGTCCATCTCCACAGTAGAAGGAGAAAAAATAAAACCCAAAAAGGAGACCTTCTGTACTCCGAAGAGGCATTTTGAGCCCTTCACAAATAAAGCATTAGCACGCAGGACCTGAAACACCATCCTGACCTGCTTCACATGGGACTCCCAATCATCAGAAAAGACCAAAATGTCATCCAGATAAACAATCATAAATTTATCCAGATATTCTCGGAAGATGTCATGCATGAAGGACTGAAACACAGAAGGAGCATTAGAGAGTCCAAAGGGCATCACCAAGTACTCAAAATGGCCTTCAGGCGTATTAAATGCTGTTTTCCATTCATCTCCCTGCTTAATGCGCACGAGGTTATACGCACCACGGAGATCTATCTTGGTGAACCAACTGGCACCCTTAATCCGAGCAAACAAATCAGACAATAGTGGTAAAGGATACTGAAATTTGACTGTGATTTTATTCAGAAGACGATAATCTATACAAGGTCTCAAAGAACCGTCCTTCTTGGCCACAAAAAAAAATCCTGCACCAAGAGGGGAAGAGGATGGGCGAATATGTCCCTTCTCCAAAGACTCTTTTATATAACTCCGCATCGCAGCATGCTCTGGTATAGACAGATTAAAAAGTCGTTTCATCGGTCCTTATAAGATCTTGGAAATCCTTAACCCGGTGTCTTTTCGTTTGGATCTCCCAGCATCGTTTGCCATTCATAATGTGTTCCATAGGTCTTTGTTGCAGAGGTATGTGGTACCTGTGGTTCCTTCTGTTGAGCCTCCTGCTCCGGTGCTGGTCGAGGGCGAATTGGAGTACGTGGTGGAGAAGATTTTGGATTCTCGTATCTCTAGACGGAGGCTTCAGTATTTGGTTAAGTGGAAGGGCTATGGTCAGGAGGATAATTCCTGGGTTGTCGCCTCTGATGTTCATGCGGCCGATTTGGTTCATGCCTTCCACGCGGCTCATCCTGATCGCCCTGGGGGTCTTGAGGGTTCGGTGACCCCTCCTCAAGGGGGGGGTACTGTTGTGAACTCTATTTTTGGGCTCCCTCTAGTGGTCACAAGCGGTACTGTGTAGTGTTGCCTTTCTGCAGGTTGGCAGCATCAGCTGGTTCGTTATCCTTGGTTGGTTTCCTATTTAGCTCACCTGGATACTCAGTTCCTTGCCTGCTCTCAATGTATTCAGTGCTCTTCAGATTCCTTGTGACTACCTTGCTCCCAGTCTCTCCAAGACAAGCTAAGTTTTTGTTTGTTTATTTTTTGATTATCAGCATTCATCATGTTTCTTGTCCAGCTTGCTAAAATGTGATTTCCTCGCTTGCTGGTTGCTCTAGGGGACTGAGTTTCTCCCCCCACACCGTTAGTTGGTGCGGGGGTTCTTGAAATCTCAGTGTGGATATTTTGTAAGGGTTTTTTACTGACCGCACAGACCCCTTTTCTATTTTCTGCTATCTAGTATTAGTGGGCCTCATTTGCTGAATCTGCTTTCAACCCTGTGTATGTGCCTTCCTCTTACCTCACTTTTATTATTTGTTGGGGGCTTCTATATCTTTGGGGATTATTTATATTAAGGCCCTAATGGCCTATGCATATATTTATTTTTGTGTCACTTGTTACCATAAGTATAACATATTTTTCATTTTTATACATTTTAGTGAATGCTATATGCCAGTGAGTGTATGTGCTAGTAGAGCTCCTTGGTTACATATCTTGTGATCGGGCATTTTTTAGTGTGTAGATGTGCGCACGCGTTGTCCTCATTGCGGTTTCATATATACGGGACGCATTGTTTATTCGTTTTTCACTTTTTAGTGCCCCGTTTTTGTGATTTCACTTTTATGATTGATTATCACAATCTAGTTTATTCTTTTTGTCACACAGCCTCATTGTTTGGCTTTGTGATTGATGCACTTAAGTATGCACTTGTACCTATTTTATATTACTATGTTACATTACCCTGGTAACTGATGCACTTTTTCTTAGTTTTTTAAGTATACATTTGTATCTAATTATCATTATTGTTGTGTCACATCATTTTTGTATTTGTATTCACTGTATTATGTATTTTACCACATTTCACCTTCTTAATATAAGCGCTATACTTTTTAGCGCTATGTCCGCTTTGAGTGAATGATATCTTTTGATAGCGTGCAGTATAGCCCTCCGATATATACCTTGGGATCGGGTAGTCTCTAGCACGCGGATGTGCGCACGCGCCGTCGCCGTTGTGGTTTGGGAGCGTCGCGGGGCGTGTCTTCCGACTCGGCGCTCCGGTCATGTGACCTAGCTTCCTGCTCTGCGAGCGGGGCCAGGTCTGTGGCCGGATCGCCGATTCTGATGCGCTCCCTGACGTCTCCCTCCTCATCAGGCGAGGCGACGTGCGCCGCCAATATACGCAATATTGATTTATGTATTTTCTTTCACGGTTTGACTGGCACTATTTTTAACATATAGGGGCGATATGTTGTGGATGATCTTGTGACACACCTCCTATTGTTTGATTGGCCATAGGTTATGCATGTTACAACCCACCTTTATGTTGTTGTATACAGATGGTCAAACTGAATGGGCGTATATCTAAACGTGATAGGTTAGGTGTGGCAATACAGCTCTATGATTGGTGTGTATGAAGATGATACTTTCACACCCCTTAATGGATGTAGTATCAAGTCCCGGCAGCGTTCTGACCACAGAGAGAGCGTGTTAGGTTTTTGTTTTGTTCTCATGTGTTATGTCTTTCGCGATTGGTCATTTTAAACTATATAAACTAACTTGTACTGGTGTGATGCCACCCCCAGAAGAAGGCTGATTGCCGAAACGTGCGTAGGGGCAGGCGTTTAGCACCCACCAGAGGTAATTACTTGCACATCGTTATTAGCTATCTGCTTTTAGAATCCTTTTAGGTTCTGATATACTTTGCAGTAATGTTTATAGATTTACTATGTGCATCCCATTGGGCTATCTAGGCTTTTTTGTAGTGCCTCTTTACAACATGGTGGGTTCTTATGCCGCTTTTTGGTTTCCCACTTTTTAATGCTTATCAGGTTTTTGTAATTTTTGTGTCATGTTGTTTTTTTGTTTTTTTCTCTAATAAAATTTGTTTTTTATATATTTGGTTCTTGAGTACATTTTTTTCATCGGATTTTCATGCAATTTTGTACTGAACTATTACTATGTCCATTAAAATGGTTAAATAGGTGTAGGTACCACTTGGTTTAATCAGATTGTCATTTGACATGTGGATACCCCTATTTTTTCTGATTCAACCCTTTTGTTTTTTACAGTACCGCTTGTGACCACTAGAGGGAGCCCAAAAATAGAGTTCACAACAGTTGCCATCGTCAATTCTAGGTGGGTGGGGTCGTCTGCAGAGTTGTTTACTCATACTATGGCCTGGGATTCAGAGGTCTGCTCCAAAGCTTCAGTGTCTGCTAGTCAGCAGAGTAGCCCAGCCACCCACCGCCTGTTTACCTAAGTACTATTTTTAACAGCATCTGGCCCAGGAAATCCTTTGGGGCCTAGTAGAATTTGGTGCTACTCAGCAGCGTACTTCACCCATGAAGCAAGCTACACCGCCTGTTTACCTAACTACTATTTTGTAACGGCATCTAGCCCAGGAAATCCTTTTGGGCCTAGTAGAATTTGGTGCTACTCAGCAGCGTACCCCACCCATGAAGCAAGCTACACCGCCTGTTTACCTAACTACTATTTTGTAATGGCATCTAGCCCAGGAAATCCTTTTGGGCCTAGTAGAATTTAGTGCTACTCAGCAGCGTACCCCACCCATGAAGCAAGCTACACCGCCTGTTTACCTAACTACTATTTTGTAACGGCATCTAGCCCAGGAAATCCTTTTGGGCCTAGTAGAATTTGGTGCAACTCAGCAGCGTACCCCACCCATGAAGCAAGCTACACCACCTGTTTACCTAACTACTATTTTGTAACGGCATCTAGCCCAGGAAATCCTTTTGGGCCTAGTAGAATTTAGTGCTACTCAGCAGCGTACCCCACCCATGAAGCAAGCTACATCGTCTGTTGATCTAATTACTAATTTTTAACTGATCTAGCCCAGGAAATCGTTTTGTACCTAATAGCATTTTGTGCTACTCAGCAGAGTACCCCACCTATGAAGCAAGCTACACCGCCTGTTTACCAAACTACTATTTTTAATGGCATTTGGCCAAGGAAATCCTTTTGGGCCTAGTAGCAATTTCTGCTACTCAGCAGAGTACCCCACCCATGAAGCAAGCTACACCGCCTTCTTTCTTTCTCAATCTAACCCCTCGGCTCTGGGGTGTCCACTCTCCCTCCAGCTCTCCTTCTCACAGGTGGACTACCGCGTGTTTTCACACTGTGGTGAATCTTTTGGGCTCAGGCATAAGAAGTCGTCGAGGTAATGGATAATATGTGCTGCCTTACAAACGTCCATGACGACACATTCGAGGAAGCAACTAAACGCCTCAAATAGTGAGCAGGATATGGAGCACCCCATGGGCAATCAGCGATCTATGTAGTATGCTCCTTCACAGAAGCAGCCCAATGGCAGGACACTATTCGGAGGCACAGGTAGTAACCGGAACACCCCCTCAATGTCTGTTTTGGCCATTAGGGTGCCCCTTCCCATCTTCTTGACCCACCTGATTGCCTCATCAAAGGAGGTACAGTACATAGTACTGTACTTGGTTCCGCGTCGATGTTGTCGTTTACTGACCTGCCCCTTGGATATGACAAATGATGGATTAGTCTGAATGTATTGGGTTCATTTATTGGCACATCTCCCAACGGGGGTACCACTACGTCTTCTAAGGAAAGTGTTCTGAATGGACCCGCCGCCATTCTACCTAAATATTTTTTTTTTTTGTCAAGACGTCTGGGTGTTGGTAGAGTGAGTTTAGATTTTTACTTCAGCCTTTCTTAACCTTAGAAGGGCATGACATGCCTATATGTGTGTCTCCTCCTCCTTTTACTCCTCCACCTCTTTTGTTTTTGCATGACTATGTGTAGTTGTGACTTTTCCATGTGTTTGTTGTGTCTTCTGAGCAGTTTGTCAGCTTTTGGACACCTTTTAAGGTGTTTTCTATGTGTTTTCCATGTGTTTGTATGTGTTTGTGTTTGCCTGCCATTGGTTTCAATGGGGTTCGACGGTGTTCGTCGAACAGTTCGACTTGTCCCTGCCTTGCAGGCTTTGCGGCTCTTACACACCCCAAAAAAAATTCTAACCCCAACCCTATCAGAACACTAGCCCTAACACAGCCCTAACTCCAACTCCAACCCTAAGCCCAGCTGCAAAGAATGGAAAAAATATAAAAATACATTTCATCATTTTTATCTAACAAAGGGGGTGACAAAGGGGGATGTGATTCACATTTTTTTTTATTTTGAGCACTGTGATAGGGTCTATCACAGTGATCAAAAGTAACCAATTGGAAAAATGTCCTATTGTTCCCAGGTACCAGCTGGCAGATCTTGGCAGGTGCACTGCACATGCTCTTGCCATTTTTTCTTTCAGGAAGATGCCGCCGGGGGGACTGATTAGGAGGGACCGTGGGATAGCGGCGGTAACGGGAGGTCTCTGGGGGCATCATTTATCTCTCCTCTGATGTATATCATGTCAGAAGAGAGAGAAATCATTGAAACAGCTGGCACACTTTTTTTGTGATCGCCGTCATTCACTTAATAATGGCGATCATGTGATCGGACACCGGAAAATCCGGCCCTGATTATGTTCTCTGGGGTCTCAGCTACACAAGGTAGCCAAGAGTCCAGAGATTTTCCAACTCTGGGGGCGCTACAGCCTTATTGCCCTTCACTGTTTTAAAACGGCGTTGAGGGAATAAGTACCCTTTAGCGGCTGCCGTTTTAATGCATATTGGCAATCCCTAAGAGGTAAAAGAACTGCCATTATCTGGTCTAGTCCATATTAAAGTCATCGGGTATCGGCCGATACTTGCGATATTGGAATTCCGATACCGAGATCCGATACTTACCGCATATCGGATACCGGAATCGGAAGTTCACAGAATTCAAACAGCATGAATTCAGCCAATGAGGAATGATTACAAGTGTGGGCACATCCTGTTCAGCATGGAGGGCATGTAACTACTGGCAAGGCTGTGATTGGCTGCTGAAATGATGTCATGATGCACTATAAAAAACGCTGCCGCCCTTTCTGGCTCACTCTGCTGTGAATTCAGTTAGGCATAGGATGCTGTGTTCTGACTGAGGGCCAGTTGAGATAGCGATTTGCTTCTTTGTGCTTTTCCCAGGCTAATTTAGCAACCGCTGTGTGTTCACCTTGCTTTTGCTTTGCAGCGCTGTTTTCACAGCGATCTGCAAGGTCTCTGTGTGTGTGTGTGAGTGCAGCCCACTCTCTACTCTGTGTGCAGCCATAGCCGGTTGTATTCAGCTCAGGGTGGTTCACTGTCTCATACTGTTCTATCCATTCCACTGTCCTTTTTTGCAAATAGTGCAGCCCACTGCACATTTTTTCCAAAAATTCCTATTAGTGGCTTTCCACCCGTATCCAGCTAAATTGTGGAAAAACACTACATAGGATAACGTAGAGGAGGTTTTTTGGGCCTTGCAGCGCCGTTTACAGCTGTCTGCACGGTCTCTGTGTGAGTGCAGCTCGCCCTGTAGTCTGTGTGCAGCCACAGCCGGTTGTATCCAGCTCAGGGTGCGTCACTGGCTCATACCGTAAAATACATTGTCCTTTTTTGCAAATAGTGCAGCCCGCTGCACATTTTTTGAAATACTTCCTATTAGTGGCTTTCCACCCGTATCCAGCTAAATTGTGGAAAAACACTACATAGGATAACGTAGAGGAGGTTTTTTGGGCCTTGCAGCGCCGTTTACGGCTGTCTGCACGGTCTCCGTATGAGTGCAGCTCGCCCTGTAGTCTGTGTGCAGCCACAGCCGGTTGTATCCAGCTCAGGGTGCATCACTGCCTCATACCATAAAATACATTGTCCTTTTTTGCAAATAGTGCAGCCCGCTGCACATTTTTTCAAATACTTCCTATTAGTGGCTTTCCACCCGTATCCAGCTAAATTGTGGAAAAACACTACATAGGATAACGTAGAGGAGGTTTTTTGGGCCTTGCAGCGCCGTTTACGGCTGTCTGCACGGTCTCCGTATGAGTGCAGCTCGCCCTGTAGTCTGTGTGCAGCCACAGCCGGTTGTATCCAGCTCAGGGTGCATCACTGCCTCATACCATAAAATACATTGTCCTTTTTTGCAAATAGTGCAGCCCGCTGCACATTTTTTCAAATACTTCCTATTAGTGGCTTTCCACCCGTATCCAGCTAAATTGTGGAAAAACACTACATAGGATAACGTAGAGGAGGTTTTTTGGGCCTTGCAGCGCCGTTTACGGCTGTCTGCATGGTCTCCGTATGAGTGCAGCTCGCCCTGTAGTCTGTGTGCAGCCACAGCCGGTTGTATCCAGCTCAGGGTGCGTCACTGCCTCATACCTAGTGTTGAGCATTCCGATACCGCAAGTATCGGGTATCGGCCGATATTTGCTGTATCGGAATTCCGATACCGAGATCCGATACTTTTGTGGTATCGGGTGTCGGTATCGAAACAACATTAATGTAAAAATGTGTAAAAGAAAGAATTAAAATAAAAAATATTGCTATACTCACCTCTCCGACGCAGCCTGCACCTTACCGAGGGAAGCGGCAGCGTTCTTTGTTTAAAATTCGCGCTTTTCTTTCCTTACGTGAAGTCCCGGCTTTGTGATTGGTTGCGTCGCAGTCACATGGGCGACGCAACCAATCACAGCAAGCCGTGACGTAATTTCAGGTCCTTAAGGATTTTAAAATTACGTCCCGGCTTTGTGATTGGTTGCGTCGCAGTCACATGGGCGACGCAACCAATCACAAGCCGTGACGTCACGGGAGGCTGGACACGCGCGCATTTTAAAATGCGCGCTTGTCCAGCCTCCCGTGACGTCCCGGCTTGTGATTGGTTGCGTCGCGATCAACCAATCACAAGCCGGGAGGCTGGACACGCGCGCATTTTAAAATGCGTGCTTGTCCAGCCTCCCGTGACGTCCCGGCTTGTGATTGGTTGCGTCGCGATCAACCAATCACAAGCCGGGAGGCTGGACAAGCGCGCATTTTAAAATACGCGCGTGTCCAGCCTCCCGGCTTGTGATTGGTTGACCGCGAAGCAACCAATCACAAGCCGGGACGTCACGGGAGGTTGGACAAGCGCGCATTTTAAAATGCGCGCGTGTCCAGCCTCCCGGCTTGTGATTGGTTGACCGCGAAGCAACCAATCACAAGCCGGGACGTAATTTTAAAATCCTGAAGGACCTGAAATTACGTCACGGCTTGCTGTGATTGGTTGCGTCGCCCATGTGACTGCGACGCAACCAATCACAACGCCGGAACGTAATTTTAAAATCCTGAAGGACCTGAAATTACGTCACGGCTTGCTGTGATTGGTTGCGTCCCGGCCACATGGGCGGCACGCGACCAATCACAAGCCGGGACTTCACGTAAAGGAAAGAAAAGCGCGAATTTTAAACAAAGAACGCTGCCGCTTCCCTCGGTAAGGTGCAGGCTGCGTCGGAGAGGTGAGTATATCAATATTTTTTATTTTAATTCTTTCTTTTACACATTAATATGGTTCCCAGGGCCTGAAGGAGAGTTTCCTCTCCTTCAGACCCTGGGAACCATCAGGGATACCGTCCGATACATGAGTCCCATTGACTTGTATTGGTATCGGGTATCGGTATCGGATTGGATCCGATACTTTGCCGGTATCGGCCGATACTTTCCGATACCGATACTTTCAAGTATCGGACGGTATCGCTCAACACTACTCATACCGTAAAATACATTGTCCTTTTTTGCAAATAGTGCAGCCCGCTGCACATTTTTTTTTAAAATTCCTTTTACTGGCTTTCCACCCGTATCCAGCTAAATTGTGGAAAAACACTACATAGGATAACGTAGAGGAGGTTTTTTGGGCCTTGCAGCGCCGTTTACGGCTGTCTGCACAGTCTCCATGTGAGTGCAGCTCGCCCTGTAGTCTGTGTGCAGCCACAGCCGGTTGTATCCAGCTCAGGGTGCGTCACTGCCTCATACCGTAAAATACATTGTCCTTTTTTGCAAATAGTGCAGCCCGCAGAACATTTTTTCAAATAATTCCTATTAGTGGCTTTCAACCCGTATCCAGCTAAATTGTGGAAAAACACTACATAGGATAACGTAGAGGAGGTTTTTTGGGCCTTGCAGCGCCGATTACGGCTGTCTGCACGGTCTCCGTGTGAGTGCAGCTCGCCCTGTAGTCAGTTCAGCCCACAAAAAATAAATAAAAAATAAAGTTCACCAAACACACCACTTTACAGTTGTGTAGGCCACATTAGGTCATATTAAAGTCTAGTCCACACTTTAGAAAATTAGTGTTTCTTATACCTGTTAGAAGCTGTTCAGGAATAAGCACACTAAGCCATTAGTACTTTTCTGCTTATCTTTATCAGTCAACCAAGATGTAGAAGGCAGGGAGTAAGGCACGTGGGCGTGGGCACGGAGCAGGGAGAGGACGTGGGGATTCTGTGCCTGCTGCGGGCACTGGTGACTCATCATCACCCAGTTTCAGCAGGGAACAGTCCTTCATGCTCAGCTTTGTCGGAGAGCGCCGTACACCAAGACCAAATTGAAGCCGTTGTCGGATGGATGGCAGCTAACGCATCGACTTCAATTAGTGCCACATCCTCTCAGGCACAGAGCACTGGAGAGCACCCATCTGTCTCTTCATTACCTGCCAAATTGCCCAGGCAGTCAGAGAGCCCAGGACAGGAGCCGTCTCTACTTCTGTTCTCTGAATCTCTTGGCTTGGAAACAGGGGGCCAGCCAAGCAGCATTGGAGAAATGGAAGAAGAGGCAGTGTGCAGTGATGCCCAACAGCTTTTTCTCTCTGAGTCTGAAGAGGCGGGTGGGCCAGTGCTTCTGGTCACCACACCGCAGTACGCATCCACTGATGACACTCAGGTGCCACTTTCTGGTGCGTGCTGTGCTGCTGAGACTACCCAGGAGGAGCAGTTGGTGGCAGAGGGTAGTGTAGATGATGAGGTCCTTGACCCATCGTGGCGTGAGGGACAGGAAGGTGGTGGGAGCAGCTCTGATGAAGAGATTCTTCGAACGGGCCAAAGAGGGAGAGGGAGGGGGAAGACTGCGGAGCCTGTAGCCTCCACTTCGGCACCCGTTAGGAGCATGCCTCTTCCAACAGCCAAAAAGGGCGCTCCCAAGACTTGCAGTGCCTGGGCCTTTTTTGACACAGTTGCAGATGACATTTGCTTTGTCAAATGCAAGGTGTGTCATCAGAAAATCAAACGAGGGAGAAATGTCAGCAGCCTCAATACCTCAAATATGTGGAAACATGTGCGGACCAGGCACGCGGCGGAGTTACAAAAACACATTGAAGAGCTAGGCCAACCAACAGCGGCAGCTACCACCTCTTCAGCTTGTGTTGCCTCTTCCTCCAGCTCACACACAGCTGGTTGGGCTTCCTCCCAGGATCGCCATGGAAGAACCTCTGGCACTGTTGTCCAGAGACCCACTGTAATTCCACCCGCAGCACCACGTTCCCAGTCATCCTCACACTCCCAGCCCAGTCTACAGCCATCGGTAGTACAGGCATGGGAGAAAAGGCGGCCATTCTCGTCAAACCACCCACGAGCACAGGCTCTGAATGCAGGCATTGCCAAACTTCTGTCACTGGAAATTCTGTCATTCAGGCTGGTGGAGACTGACAGCTTCCGTGACTTGATGGCATTGGCAGTCCCACAGTACAATGTGCCCAGCCGCTTTTATTTCAGCAGGCAAGCCATCCCTGCCCTGCACAAGCATGTGGAGGGACACATAAAGCACGCGCTACTGAACGCTGTCAGTAGCAAGGTCCATCTCACCACCGATACGTGGACCAGTCACCATGGACAGGGGCGATACCTTTCCCTCACTGCCCATTGGGGTTAATGTTGTTGAGCCGGGTACAGATCGTGCGAGTGGCGCAGGACGTGTCCTGCCCACTCCAAGGATTGCAGGAATCCAGTGTGTACGCATTGACTCCTCCTCATACACAAGTTCCTCAGAAACATCGCTGCCATCACAGTCCACCTCCACATGGACCCGTGAACGTTTACCTGTTACGACTGACATGAGCACAGCCGTGGCCAAACGTCAACAGGCCGTCTTGAAATTAATTTCATGGGGAATCGAAGCCACACAGCCCAGGAGCTCTGGAATGCCATCAAGCAGGAGAGCGATGTGTGGTTTGTGCCAGCGAATCTCCAGCCAGGCATGGTAGTGTGTGACAATGGCTGAAATCTGGTGGCAGCTCTGGGCCTTGGCAACCTCACTCACATCCCATGTCTGGCACATGTGCTCAACTTGGTCGTGCAGAGTTTTTTGAGGGACTATCCGGATCTTGATGCACTGCTGCACAAGGTCCGCCTAGAGTGTGCTCACTTGCGGTGTTCCAGCACGGCAAGATCGCGCTTTGCAGCTCTGCAGCGCCGATTCCGCCTTCCGGAACATCGCATCATATGTGACCTACCTACCAGGTGGAATTCCACGTTACATATGTTGGAGCGGTTGTGTGAGCAGCAGCAAGCAGTAATGGAGTACCAGCTGCATCAGGCGCAAAGAAGTCGCACTCCGCGCCGTTCAGACTTCACAACCACAGAGTGGGCCACTATGAAGGACGTCTGCCAGGTTTTGCGTCCCTTCGATTATTCCACGCGGATGGCGAGTGCAGATGATGCACTAGTCAGCATGACTGTCCCCCTTATCTGCCTGCTTCAACAAACACTGCAAGCGCTAAGGGATGATGTTGTGGAGGATGAGGACTCACCATTTCCATCAGCTTCTGGACAGTCAGCGCCACGTGGTTCCTCACAAATGCGTAGGCAGGAGACACTTTGTGAGGAGGATGAGGAGGAGTCAATGGAGGAGGAAGACATCCATCCAGAGGAGGGAGTTACACAATTGTCCAGTGTTCAGTGTGTACAGCGAGGGTGGGGTGATGAAGAGCGGGCAGAGCTCACGCCTCAAGCAGGGGACAGCGTTTCTTGGCCAGTTGGCAGTCTGCAGCACATGGTTGATTACATGCTGCAGTGCCTGAGAAACGACCGGCGCATCACCCACATTCTCAACATGGCTGATTATTGGGTGTACACCCTCCTCGATCCTCGCTACTGGGACAACGTACAAAGCCTCATCACACTGTTGAACCAGGATCATAAAATGCAGGAGTACCAAGACACACTGGTCAATTCCATCATCTTCTCCAGTCCAACTGAGAGAAGTGCTGCTAGTGCTTTACAAAGCAGCTCAGTGCGTCCAGGCAGTGGAGGAGGCTCTGCACAAAGAGGGAGCAGAAGCAGTGCCTCTGCCCAAGGCAAGACCAGTATGGCCCAACTGTGGCACAGTTTTGTGTGCCCGCCACAAATGTCTACACCATCACAGGCGGCTCCAGTCAGCAGGAGGCAACGGTTCCGTCAGATGGTGACAGACTACATGTCTTGCCCTCTTACTGTACTTCCAGACGGCTCTTCCCCTTTTAAGTTTTGGGTCTCTAAGCTGGATACATGGCCAGAGCTAAGCCAGTATGCATTGGAGGTGCTGGCTTGCCCTGCGGCTAGTGTATTATCGGAATGCGTCTTTAGTGCTGCAGGTGGTGTACTAACAGACCGTCGCATGCAACTATCCTCCGATAACGTTGACCGGCTTACTTTCCTGAAAATGAACCAGGCCTGGATCTCGCAGGAATTTGCCACTCCTCTTCCTGATTAAATAATTGGGTGACTGTCTACAGTATCCAGGTCTCCTGTTGTGTTCATCTTTCTACCACCTGAACTGTAATTCCTGGGCTCCAACACCGCCAGTTGAGGCTCAGAAGTGCCGTCTGCACAGTCAAAACATACGACCCAGTGTTATTGGGTGTCAGTAACGTCAGCTGATCCCCAGCTGTGTAGCCGGCAATGTGTCCTGCGACTGCCACGCTGACACAACAACTGAAATTTCAGGGAACCTGTCCTCCCCCCCCCCCAGGTGTTTGTTACTGAAAGAGCCACCTTGTGCAGCAGTAATGCTGCACAAGGAAAAGGTAGCTTTTTTTGTTTAGCTCCTTGCACACGCAGAACTTAACACTTATAAAATGTGTCCACTGATACTGTAAAACCGTCCCAGAGGTGGGACTTTCCTTCGTAATGTGACGCAGCACAGCCGTCATTCCTACCCCCTTGGCGCCGTGCGCTGCCTCCTCAGCGTTGTTTGATTCTGTCACGGAGCCTGCGCTGTTATGTTATCCCTTGGCCAGGCACACTTAGCGCTGCCCGTCTTCTGACATCATTTGGTGTCAGGCTGACTGCGCCTGTGCGGCCGCGCTGGCCAAAATCCTGCCTCGCAGTGTCTTCTGACTTAATCACACTGCGGGCCTGGGATCCATGGGCATGCGCAGTGCATATCTTCACCTCAGGCTGTCACTCATCTCCCTCCGCCTTCTTCAGACTATGCACCGTCAGCTGATCCCTAATAGCATGCCACAGCCGTGACGCCGCACAGTCTGAAGAAGCCGGAGGGAGGGGAGTGAGAGGCGAGGATATGCACTGCGCATGCCCATGGATCCCAGGCCCGCAGTGGGATCACATTAGACGACACTGTGAGGCGGGATCTCGGGCAGCGCTGCCGCATAGGCGCAGCCAGCCTGACACCAAATGATGTCAGAAGATGGGCAGCGCTAAGTGTGCCTGGCCAAGGGATAACATAACAGCGCAGGCTCCGGGACAGAATCAAACAACGCTGAGGAGGCGGCGCACGGCACCAAGGGGGTAGGAATGACGGCTGTGCTGCGTCCCATTACGAAGGAAAGTCTTACCTCCGGGACGGTCTCACGGTATCAGGGGACACATTTTATAAGTGTTTAGTTCTGTGTTTGCAAGGAGCATAATGAAAAGAGCCACCTTTTCCTTTTGCATCCTTTGTGCTGCGCAAGCTGGCTCTTTCAGCTACAAACGCCTTGGGGGGGTTAAAGGTTCCCTTTCGACTTGCTACAATCAGGCTTCGGCCTACACGATGTTCCTCTGCTCCTCCTGCTGTCCCTGGGCTCTAACACCGCTAGTTGGTGCCTGGAAGTGCTGGCTGCACAGTTAACACTTGCTGCCGTGTTATTGGGTTTCAGTAACGTCAGCTGATTCCCAGCTGTGTATCTGGCAATACAAATCTGCTCCTCCTGCTGTCCCTGGGCTCCAACACCGCCAGTTGGTGCCTGGAAGTGCTGTCCGCACAGTCAACAGTTGCTCCTCTGTTATTGGGGTTCAGTAACGTCAGCTGTTCCCCAGCTGTGTGTGCGGCAATACCTCCAATCTGCTCCTCCTGCTGTCCCTGGGCTCTAACACCGCTAGTTGGTGCCTGGAAGTGCTGGCTGCACAGTTAACACTTGCTGCCGTGTTATTGGGTTTCAATAACGTCAGCTGATTCCCAGCTGTGTATCTGGCAAAACAAATCTGCTCCTCCTGCTGTCCCTGGGCTCCAACACCGCCAGTTGGTGCCTGGAAGTGCTGTCCGCACAGTCAACAGTCGCTCCTCTGTTATTGGGGTTCAGTAACGTCAGCTGTTCCCCAGCTGTGTGTGCGACAATACCTCCAATCTGCTCCTCCTGCTGTCCCTGGGCTCTAACACCGCTAGTTGGTGCCTGGAAGTGCTGTCCGCACAGTCAACAGTCGCTCCTCTGTTATTGGGGTTCAGTAACGTCAGCTGTTCCCCAGCTGTGTGTGCGGCAATACCTCCAATCTGCTCCTCCTGCTGTCCCTGGGCTCTAACACCGCTAGTTGGTGCCTGGAAGTGCTGGCTGCACAGTTAACACTTGCTGCCGTGTTATTGGGTTTCAGTAACGTCAGCTGATTCCCAGCTGTGTATCTGGCAAAACAAATCTGCTCCTCCTGCTGTCCCTGGGCTCCAACACCGCGAGTTGGTGCCTGGAAGTGCTGTCCGCACAGTCAACAGTCGCTCCTCTGTTATTGGGGTTCAGTAACGTCAGCTGTTCCCCAGCTGTGTGTGCGGCAATACCTCCAATCTGCTCCTCCTGCTGTCCCTGGGCTCTAACACCGCTAGTTGGTGCCTGGAAGTGCTGTCCGCACAGTCAACAGTCGCTCCTCTGTTATTGGGGTTCAGTAACGTCAGCTGTTCCCCAGCTGTGTGTGCGGCAATACCTCCAATCTGCTCCTCCTGCTGTCTCTGGGCTCTAACACCGCTAGTTGGTGCCTGGAAGTGCTGGCTGCACAGTTAACACTTGCTGCCATGTTATTGGGGTTCAGTAACGTCAGCTGCTCCCATGCTGTGTATCCGGCAACGTGTCATTCGACCGCCACGCTGGCACATTAACAGACACTTACATGCCTCCAGTGCAGGCTTCAGCCTACACTCTGCTCCTCCTGCTGTACCTGGGCTTCAACACTGCTGGTTGCTGCCCGGAAGTGCTGTTTGCACAGAGCCAAACACCTCGCCAATGTGTTAGTGGGGTTCAGTAACGCCAGCTGCTCCCCTGCTGTGTATCCGGCAACGTGTCATGCGACCGCCATGCTGGCACAACTGAAATTTAAGGGAACCTTCCCCCCCCAGGCGTTTGTTACCGAAAGAGCCACCTTGTGCAGCAGTAATGCTGCACAAGGAAAAGGTGCCTATTTTCTTTGTGCTCCTTGCACACGCTGAACCTAACACTAACGAAATGTGTCTCCTCACACCGTTTAACCGTCCCAGAGGTGGGACTTTCCTTTGTAATGTGACGCAGCACAGCCGTCATTCCTACCCCCTTGGCGCCGTGCGCCGCCTCCTCAGCATTGTTTGATTCTGTCCCGGAGCCTGCGCTGTTATGTTATCCCTTGGCCAGGCACACTTAGCGCTGCCCGTCTTCTGACATCATTTGGTGTCAGGCTGGCTGCGCCTGTGCGGCCGCGCTGGCCGAGATCCCGCCTCGCAGTGTCTTCTGATTTAATCACACTGCGGGCCTGGGATCCATGGGCATGCGCAGTGCATATCTTCACCTCCGACTCTCACTCATCTCCCTCCGCCTTCTTCAGACTGTGCAACGTCAGCTGATCCCTAATAGCATGCCACGGCCGTGACGCCGCACAGTCTGAAGAAGCCGGAGGGAGGGGAGTGAGAGGCGAGGATATGCACTGCGCATGGCCACGGATCCCAGGCCCGCAGTGGGATTACATTAGACGACACTGCGAGGCGGGATCTCGGCCAGCGCGGCCGCACAGGCACAGCCAGCCTGACACCAAATGATGTCAGAAGACGGGCAGCGCTAAGTGCGCCTGGCCAAGGGATAACAGCGCAGGCTCTGGGACAGAATCAAACAACGCTGAGGAGGCGGCGCACGGCGCCAAGGGGGTAGGGATGACGGCTGTGCTGCGTCACATTACAAAGGAAAGTCCCACCTCCGGGACGGTTTAACGGTGTGAGGGGACACATTTCATAAGTGTCTAGTTCAGCCTTTGAAAGGAGCATAATTAAAAGAGCCACCTTTTCCTTTTGCAGCATTAGTGCTGTACAAGATGGCTCTTTCAGCAACAAACGCCTGGGGTGGGGGTTAAAGGTTCACTTTCAACTTGTTCCAGTGCAGGCTTCGGCCTACACTCTGCTCCTCCTGCAGACCCTGGGCTCTAACACCACCAGTTGGTGCCCGGAAGTGCTGTTTGCACAGAGAAAAACACCCACCAATGTGTCAGTGGGGTTCAGCAACGCCAGCTGTTCCCCTGCTGTGTAGCCGGCAATGTGTCCTGCAAACGCCACGCAGACACAAAGCTGCCGCCAGTGCAGGCTTCGGCCTACACTCTGCTCCTCCTGCTGACCCTGGGCTCTAGCACCGCCAGTTGGCGCCCGGAAGTGCTGGCTGCACAGAGAAAAACACCCGCCAATGTTTCAGAGGGGTTCAGCAACGCCAGCTTTTCCCCTGCTGTGTAGCCAGCATCGTGTCCTGCAAACGCCACGCAGACACAAAGCTGCCGCCAGTGAAGGGTTCGGCCTACACTCTGCTCCCTCTGCTCCTCCTGCTGACCCTGGGCTCTAACACCACCATTTGGCGCCCGGAAGTGCTAGCTGCACAGAGAAAAACACCCGCCAATGTGTCAGTCGGGTTCAGCAACGCCAGCTGTTCCCCCGCTGTGTAGCCGGCAACGTGTCCTGCAAACGCCACGCAGACACATGTTGTGAATTCTGCTCTTGGGCTCCCTCCGGTGGTTGTTGGTGGTAGTGCAGTTGTCTTGGGGTTGTAATCCAGGGCAGGTGTTTCTGCTGATTGCACCTTTACTAGGTATTTAGGTTTGCAGGATCCATGAGTCCTGGCCAGTTGTCCATTGTACTTGGAGGGATTGCATCTCTCTCTGGTTCCTCATGCCCTGCTGCAATTCAGCTAAAGATAAGTGTCTGGTTTTTTGTCTCTGTGCACACTTGCAGTGTGCTTTGCAATTCAGTGCAATTCATTGTGTTTTTGTCCAGCTTAGACTTTGTTTGAATTTTTCAGTCATGCTGGATTCTCAGGAGATACAGATATACTTTCTATGTCTTTAGTTAGATGTAGAATATTTGTATTATCTGCTGTGGATATTTTTAGGATTTTAATACTGACCGCTTAGTATTCTGTCCTATCCTTTTCTATTTAGCTAGAAGTGCCTCTTTTGCTAAATCCTGTTTTTCTGCCTGCGTGTGTCTTTCCTCTAGTACTCACAGTCAATATTTGTGGGGGGCTGCCTTTCCTTTGGGGTTCTGCTCTGAGGCAAGATAGAATTCCCATTTCCATCTATAGGGGTATTTAGTCCTCCGGCTGTGTCGAGATGTCTAGGACGTGTTAGGTACATCCCACGGCTACTTCTAGTTGCGGTGTTAGTTTAGGGTTTGCGGTCAGTACAGGTACCACCTACTCCTGAGAAAGTCTCTCATGTGGCTCCAAGGTCACCGGATCATAGCAGTACAACTGGCCAACAATGAGTTAAATGCATCTCAGAAGAAGGGAAGAAAGAGCCATTTTTTTTCTGTAGCCTGCTTTGTATTTTCTTCCCTCTTTTCCTCTGGGTGACTGAGGAGTCTTGTGCTAGCATGGATGTTCAGGGATTAGTTTCTCATGTAGACCAGCTTGCTGCTAGGGTACAGGGTATTTCTGATTATATTGTTCAGACTCCGCTTTTAGAGCCTAGGATTCCTACTCCTGATTTGTTTTTTGGGGACAGGTCCAAATTTTTGAGTTTTAAAAACAACTGTAAACTGTTTTTTGCTCTGAAGCCTCGTTCCTCTGGTGATCCCATTCAGCAGGTTAAAATTGTTATCTCCCTGCTGCATGGCGACCCTCAGGATTGGGCATTTTCCCTGGAATCTGGGAATCCGGCCTTGTTTAATGTTGATGCCTTTTTTCAGGCTCTAGGATTATTATATGATGAACCAAATTCTGTGGATCAAGCGGAGAAGACCTTGTTGGCCCTGTCTCAGGGTCAAGAAGCAGCAGAATTGTATTGTCAGAAATTTAGAAAATGGTCTGTGCTGACTAAATGGAATGAGGATGCTTTGGCGGCAATTTTCAGAAAGGGTCTTTCTGAATCTGTTAAAGATGTTATGGTGGGGTTTCCCACGCCTGTTGGTCTGAGTGATTCTATGTCTCTGGCCATTCAGATTGATCGGCGCTTGCGGGAGCGCAGAACTGTGCGCGCTGTGGCGTTGTCCTCAGAGCAGATGCCTGAGCCTATGCAGTGTGATAGGATTCTGTCTAGAACGGAACGACAAGGATTCAGACGTCAGAATAGGTTGTGTTTTTATTGTGGCGATGCTTCTCATGTTATTTCAGTCTGCCCAAAGCGTACAAAGAGAATCGCTAGTTCAGTTACCATCAGAACCGTCCAACCTAAATTTCTGTTATTTGTGACCTTGATCTGCTCATTGTCGTCATTTTCTGTCATGGCATTTGTGGATTCAGGCGCCACTTTGAACTTAATGGACTTTGAATTTGCCAGGCGTTGTGGTTTCCCCTTGCAGTCTTTGCAGAACCCAATTCCTTTAAGGGGCATTGATGCTACACCTTTGGCTAAAAATAAACCCCAGTTTTGGACACAGGTGACCATGTGCATGGCGCCAGCCCATCAGGAAGATTGTCGTTTTCTGGTGTTGCATAATTTGCATGATGCTATTGTGCTGGGTTTTCCATGGTTGCAGATACATAATCCTGTGTTGGATTGGAAGTCTATGTCTATGACTAGTTGGGGTTGTCAGGGGGTTCATAATGACGTTCCTGTCATGTCAATCTCCTCTTCCTCCTCTTCTGAAGTTCCAGAGTTTTTGTCTGATTTTCAGGATGTATTCGATGAGCCCAAGTCCAGTTCCCTTCCACCGCATAGGGACTGTGATTGTGCTATTGACTTGATTCCAGGCTGTAAGTTTCCTAAGGGCCGACTTTTCAACCTGTCTGTGCCTGAACATACCGCCATGCGGAGTTATGTTAAGGAGTCTTTGGAGAAAGGGCATATTCGGCCATCTTCTTCACCGTTGGGAGCGGGATTTTTTTTGTTGCTAAGAAGGATGGCTCCTTGAGACCCTGTATTGATTATCGCCTCTTGAATAAGATCACGGTCAAGTTTCAATACCCTTTACCTTTGCTTTCCGATTTGTTTGCCAGGATTAAGGGGGCTAGTTGGTTTACTAAAATTGACCTTTGGGGGCATATAATCTTGTTCGTATTAAGCAGGGTGACGAATGGAAAACTGCGTTTAATACGCCCGAAGGCCATTTTGAATACCTTGTGATGCCATTCGGGCTCTCTAATGCTCCATCTGTTTTTCAGTCCTTCATGCATGATATCTTCCAGAATTATCTTGATAAATTCATGATTGTATATTTGGATGACATCTTAATTTTTTCCGATGATTGGGAGTCTCATGTGAAACAGGTCAGGATGGTATTTCAGATCCTTCGTGATAATGCTTTGTTTGTGAAGGGGTCTAAGTGTCTCTTTGGAGTGCAGAAGGTTTCTTTTTTGGGCTTCATTTTTTCTCCCTCATCTATAGAGATGGATCCGGTTAAGGTTCAGGCCATTCATGATTGGATTCAGCCCACATCCGTGAAGTGCCTTCAGAAATTTTTGGGCTTTGCTAATTTTTATCGCCGTTTCATTGCTAACTTCTCCAGTGTGGTTAAACCGCTGACCGATTTGACGAAGAAAGGCGCTGATGTCACGAATTGGTCCTCTGTGGCTGTCTCTGCCTTTCAGGAGCTTAAACGCCGATTTACTTCTGCCCCGGTGTTGCATCAGCCATATGTTTCTCTTCCGTTTCGGGTTGAGGTTGACGCTTCTGAGATTGGGGCAGGGGCCGTTTTGTCTCAGAGGAATTCTGATGGTTCCTTGATGAAACCGTGTGCCTTCTTTTCCCGTAAGTTTTCGCCTGCTGAAAATTATGATGTCGGCAATCGGGAGTTGTTGGCTATGAAGTGTGCGTTTGAGGAATGGCGACATTGGCTTGAGGGAGCCAAGCACCGTATTGTGGTCTTGACCAATCATAAAAATCTGATTTACCTCGAATCTGCCAAACGGCTGAATCCTAGACAGGCTCGATGGTCCCTGTTTTTCTCCCGTTTTGATTTCGTGGCCTCGTATCTTCCGGGTTCTAAGAATATTAAGGCTGATTCCCTCTCTAGGAGTTTTTTGCCTGATTCTCCTGAGGTACTTGAGCCGGTCGGCATTCTGAAGGAAGGGGTGGTCCTTTCTGCCATTTCCCCTGATTTGCGACGGGTTCTGCAGGAATTTCAGGCTGACAAACCTGACCGCTGTCCAGTGGGGAAACTGTTTGTTCCTGATAGATGGACTAGTAGAGTGATTTCTGAGGTTCATTGTTCTGTGTTGGCTGGCCATCCTGGTATTTTTGGTACCAGAGATTTGGTTGGTAGGTCCTTTTGGTGGCCTTCTTTGTCGCGTGATGTGCGTTCTTTTGTGCTGTCCTGTGGGACTTGTGTGCGGGCCAAGCCTTGTTGTTCCCGTGCTAGTGGGTTGCTTTTGCCTTTGCCGGTCCCTGAGAGGCCCTGGACGCATATTTCTATGTATTTTATTTCGGATCTTCCGGTTTCCCAGAGGATGTCGGTTATCTGGGTGGTTTGTGAGCGGTTTTCTAAGATGGTTCATTTGGTGCCTTTGCCTAAATTGCCTTCCTCTTTTGATTTGGTTCCGTTGTTTTTTCAGCATGTGGTTCGTTTGCATGGTATTCCGGAGAATATTGTGTCTGACAGGTTCCCAGTTTGTTTCTAGGTTTTGGCGGGCCTTTTGTGCTAGGCTGGGCATTGATATGTCTTTTTCTTCTGCATTTCATCCTCAGACAAATGGCCAGACCGAGCGAACTAATCAGACTTTGGAAACTTATTTGAGATGCTTTGTGTCTGCTGATCAGGATGATTGGGTGGCTTTCTTGCCATTGGCCGAGTTTGAATGAGCCACCTTGTACAAATGCAGCTTGTTTCAGCTTGTGTGCCAGTCTTGACTCCTGGGTGTGCCACCTCTCTCTCTCAAATTGTGGGCCATAGAAAGCCTATTTATTTTTTTCCTTGATTTGGGTTCGAAAATCTACCTTAAAAAAAAAAAACACATCAATCAGTGGGAGAAAAATATTGGCCTCAGTCAGGGCTTGTGTGCCACTCCTGTGTGTGCCATCTCTCATTCAGTGGGCCATAGAAAGCCTTTTTTTTTTTTTTTTTTTTTTTTTATTATTTGGTTTCTAAATTGTCCCTGAAAAAACATTTTATCTTATTTGGTTTCTAAAGTCTCCCTGAGAAAAAAAATAAATAAAAAAATAGGTGGGAGATTAATATTGACATTTGTGCTTGAGTGACAGTCCTGCGTGTGTGTCATCTCTGTGATTTGGTGCCACAGAAAACAGAGTGTGTAACATTGTGCCTGATTTTCCTTGTGGTCTCACCAACCTGTTAAGGGATATTGAAATCATACTGAAGTTATAGCTCACCGTGTAAGTTGTTTGACAGCAACAAATAAAGTTAATTTGGTTAAGTTTTTCAAACAATGAGGAAGTCTGGTGCAAGAGGTCGTGGCCGTGGGCGTTCATTGTCAGCTGGTAATGATGGTAGTGGTAGTGGAGCATCAGGTGGTCGTGGGGATAAAAATATTCCACCTAAGTCTGGAGCTGTGGAGCCTGTTTCGTCGTCTGGCTACACAAGGCCTCGAAAGCTTTCTTTTCTGGGAGTAGGAAAACCGCTTTTAAAGCCGGAGCAGCAACAGCAAGTTTTGGCTTACATTGCAGACTCAGCCTCTAGCTCTTTTGCCTCCTCTTCTGAAACTGGTAAATGTAAAAGCAGCGCGTCGCTTGTGGATGTTCACGGTCAGGGACAAGTCGCTTCCTTGTCCTCCTCAGCAAAAACAACAACAAGAGAGAAGGATGCAGCAGGCGACACAACGGGTTACTCCATGGAGCTCTTTACACATACCGTCCCTGGCTTAGAAAGTGAAACACTTAACAGGCCATGCCCATTACAAGTAGATTCTGACATGGAGTGCACTGATGCACAGCCACAGCCAGAGTACTATGCTGCTCCTTTGAATGAGACCACAACATTGCCCTCTCAGGGTACTGATCCGCAATCAGACCCTGATGAGACTATGTTGCCCCGCCACGAACGCTATACCACCGACCGACACAGTGACACAGACGAAGTTGCACACGAGCTCGAAGAGGAGGTAATAGATGACCCAGTTGTTGACCCCGATTGGCAGCCATTGGGGGAACAGGGTGCAGGCGGCAGTAGTTCAGAAGCGGAGGTGGAGGAGGGGCCGCAGCAGGCATCAACATCGCAACAGGTTCCATCTGCCGGGCCCGTATCTGGCCCAAAACACGTGTCAAAGCCAAAACCTGTTGGAGGACAGCGTGGCCATCCGGTTAAAGCTCAGTCTGCAATCCCTGAAAAGGGATCCGATGCTAGGAAGAGTGCAGTCTGGCATTTTTTTAAACAACATCCAATTGATCAGCGCAAAGTCATCTGTCAAAAATGTTTAACTAGCTTAAGCAGAGGTCAGAATCTGAAAAGTCTCAATACTAGTTGCATGCATAGACACTTAACCACCATGCATTTTCAAGCCTGGACTAACTACCAAACGTCCCTTAAGGTTGTAGCACCCTCGGCCAATGAAGCTAGTCAGCAACGCAACATCCCTTCCGTCACTGTAAGGCCACCATTTTCCGCACCACCGGCAGTATCTGTGCAGGTTTCTTTGACAGCCAAAAGCAGTCAGGGTCAGGGAATCACCAGTTTTGTAGGAGGAAATATTGCATCTAGGGCACCGGCGGAAACAATACCGTCTCCAACCGTCTCTCAGTCTGCCATGTCCACCGGCACACCCGCAAGTTCCACGATCTCCATCTCTCCAGTTCAGCTCACACTACATGAGACTCTGGTTAGAAAAAGGAAGTACTTATCCTCGCATCCGCGTACACAGGGTTTTAACGCCCACATAGCTAGACTAATCTCGTTAGAGATGATGCCCTACCGGTTAGTTGAAAGCGAAGCTTTCAATGCCCTGATGGAGTACGCTGAACCACGATTCGAGCTACCCAGTCGACACTTTTTTTCAAGAAAAGCCATCCCAGCCCTGCACCAGCATGTTAAACAGCGCATCGTCCATGCACTCAATCTGTGAGTACAAAGGTGCACCTGACTACACATGCATGGACCAGTAGGCATGGCCAGGGACGTTATGTGTCCATCACGGCACACTGGGTGAATGTGGTGGATGCAGGGTCCACAGGGGACATCAATTTCGGGACAGTTGTGCCTAGCCCACGGTCTAGGAAACAGTTGGCTGTAGGCGTTCGCACCCCCTCCTCCTCCTCCTCGTCCTCCTGCAGAAGCTACAGCTCTTCCACAGACCGCAGTCGGCCAACCACTCCATCGGCAGATGACACTGTTGCACACCAGTTGTCCCATTATGGGCCAGCTACTGGCAAGCGTCAGCAGGCTGTATTGGCTATGAAGTGTTTGGGTGACAACAGACACACCGCGGAAGTTCTGTCCGAGTTCTTGCAACAAGAAATGCAGTCGTGGCTGGGCACAGTAGATCTTGAGGCAGGCAAGGTAGTGAGTGATAACGGAAGGAATTTCATGGCTGCCATCTCCCTTTCCCAACTGAAACACATTCCTTGCCTGGCTCACACCTTAAACCTGGTGGTGCAGTGCTTATTGAAAACTTATCCTGGGTTCTCCGACCTGCTCCTCAAAGTGCGTGGACTTTGCTCACATATCCGACGTTCGCCTGTACACGCCAGCCGTATGCAGACCTATCAGCGGTCTTTGAACCTTCCCCAGCATCGCCTAATCATAGACGTTGCAACAAGGTGGAACTCAACACTGCACATGCTTCAGAGACTGTGCCAACAGAGGCGGGCTGTTATGTTTTTGTGGGAGGATACACATACACGGGCAGGCAGTAGGATGGCAGACATGGAGTTGTCAGGTGTGCAGTGGTCCAAGATACAAGACATGTGTCAAGTCCTTCAGTGTTTTGAGGAATGCACACGGCTGGTTAGTGCAGACAACGCCGTAATAAGCATGAGCATCCCCCTAATGCGTCTGCTGATGCAAAGTTTGACGCACATAAAGGAGCAGGCGTCTGCACCAGAGGAAGAGGAAAGCCTTGATGACAGTCAGCCATTGTCTGGTCAGGGCAGTGTACAGGACGAGGTAGTGGGCGAAGAGGAGGTGGAGGACGAGGAGGATGATGGGGATGAGTATATTTTTAATGCGGAAGCTTTCCCGGGGGCACTGGAAATTGGTTGCGTGGCAAGGCCGGGTTCTGGTTTTTTGAGGGACACAAGTGACGTAGATTTGCCTGAAACTGCCCCTCAACCAATCACAACCGGAGATTTGACAACTGGAACTTTGGCCCACATGGCGGATTATGCCTTACGTATCCTAAAAAGGGACACACGCATTACGAAAATGATGAACGATGACGATTACTGGTTGGCCTGCCTCCTTGATCCACGCTATAAAGGCAAATTGCAAAATATTATGCCACATGAGAACTTGGAACTAATATTAGCAACCAAACAATCAACTCTTGTTGACCGTTTGCTTCAGGCATTCCCAGCACACAGCGCACATGATCGTTCTCACACGAGCTCCAGGGGGCAGCAGACTAGGAGTGTTAGGGGTGCACACATCAGAAGTGGCGTTGGACAGAGGGGTTTTCTGACCAGGTTGTGGAGTGATTTTGCTATGACCGCAGACAGGACAGGTACTGCTGCATCAATTGAAAGTGACAGGAGACAACATTTGTCCAGTATGGTTACTAACTATTTTTCATCCCTTATCGATGTTCTCCCTCAACCGTCATTCCCATTTGATTACTGGGCATCAAAATTAGACACCTGGCCAGAATTGGCAGAATATGCATTGCGGGAGCTTGCTTGCCCGGCAGCAAGTGTCCTATCAGAAAGAGTATTCAGTGCTGCAGGTTCAATATTAACTGAAAAAAGGACTCGTCTGGCTACCCAAAATGTTGACGATCTAACATTCATTAAAATGAACCACAACTGGATTTCGAAATCTTTTGCCCCACCTTGCCCGGCCGACACCTAGCTTTCCTATGAAAAGCTCTTGCCTGTGGACTACTGTGAATTACTTTTCTAATGTCTAATTAGCTGCAGCTGATTGTCCAGCATACGACATGTTTACACCTCCCTAAATGGCCAAACTCCCCACACGGGGCCGTGGTATCGCGACTTGGCGCAAGCACCCGTGAGACTGTTGTTTGTCTGAAGAGGTGGGTGTGCCCGCTTTTGGTCGACGGCACTGCCACTGGGTCCCTCATAGTACAATGTAGTGTCTCTGGCGGTGGTGGTGCGCACCCAACGTCAGACACACCGTTGTAACATGAGGGGCCCTGGGGCGGTCCCGCCGGCCTCAAGAGAGTTCCCCCCTCCCCCAGCTCAAACTGTGCTCTACCACGTGCAAAATTATGTCGCACAGCTCCACCAATCTTTAGTCTATTCGCTGACATCATTCAATGTCTGACTGGCACTGACAATACAAATTTGTAGACATCTATGATGCAACTTAAAGTAGTCTGTGTCTGTGTCCTATATTGGCACCATTAAATAGTTACTGCCAAATTACTATGTCAGAAACTCAGCAGATGAGCCCACCCCTGTACCTAAGTATGCCACCTTTTTTTTTTTTTTTGTTGTTGTTTTGCGAGACATTAACATCTATTTATATTATGGGAGTACTGGGACAGACACTCCTTGCAATACTCCTCCACTGACCACCAAGCTGCCTGCCTGTGTATCCATGTAACCGATGTAAAACTGCCATGAGCCTATTGTTTGTTATTTTAGGCCTTTGATAGCCTGTCTGCGGTCCCTACTTTAAATACTCCTCCACTGACCACCAAGCTGCCTGTGTATCCATGTAACCGATGTAAAACTGCCTTGAGCCTATTTTTAGGTATTTTAGGCCTTTGATAGCCTGTCTGCGGTCCCTACTTTAAATACTCCTCCACTGACCACCAAGCTGCCTGTGTATCCATGTAACCGATGTAAAACTGCCTTGAGCCTATTTTTAGGTATTTTAGGCCTTTGATAGCCTGTCTGCGGTCCCTACTTTAAATACTCCTCCACTGACCACCAAGCTGCCTGTGTATCCATGTAACCGATGTAAAACTGCCTTGAGCCTATTTTTAGGTATTTTAGGCCTTTGATAGCCTGTCTGCGGTCCCTACTTTAAATACTCCTCCACTGACCACCAAGCTGCCTGTGTATCCATGTAACCGATGTAAAACTGCCTTGAGCCTATTTTTAGGTATTTTAGGCCTTTGATAGCCTGTCTGCGGTCCCTACTTTAAATACTCCTCCACTGACCACCAAGCTGCCTGTGTATCCATGTAACCGATGTAAAACTGCCATGAGCCTATTGTTTGTTATTTTAGGCCTTTGATAGCCTGTCTGCAGTCCCTACTTTAAATACTCCCCCGCTGACAACAATGCTGCCTGTGTATCCATGTAACCGATGTAAAACTGCAGTATTTTGCTTATAAAAAAGAAAATACTGGAGAGATATCAAATGCAGACATTTTAACATTAAAAACAAAAACACATACAACAAAAAACTGGTACAGTACAAAAATTGGCCACCAGCTACAAAAACTTTCTCCTGCAAGTAGTTAACTGAAAAGTTTTTTTCCATTGAAAACACAGATATGGCATCCACCGAGTGTTGTCCTGTCGCGTCTTCTTTATATTATTGCCAAGAAGCTGCAACTGAATAAAGCTGAGCTTCTACCTTCTGGCTCTTATTAACTGCTGTTTTTTTTTAAAATTGGCTGTTCCGGCCTACTAAAGGTGTCTGCCCCTGCCTGGTGTTGTCCTCAACTGAATAAAGCTGTGCTTCAACCTTCTGTTCCAAATTACGATTTTTAAAAATGAAATTGGCTGTTCCGGCCTACTAAAGGTGTCTGCCCCTGCCTGGTGTTGTCCTCAACTGAATAAAGCTGAGCTTCTACCTTCTGCCTCTTATTAACTGCTGATTTTTTAAAAAATTGGCTGTTCCGGCCTACTAAAGGTGTCTGCCCCTGCCTGGTGTTGTCCTCAACTGAATAAAGCTGAGCTTCTACCTTCTGCCTCTTATTAACTGCTGTTTTTTAAAAAAATTGGCTGTTCCGGCCTACTAAAGGTGTCTGCCCCTGCCTGGTGTTGTCCTCAACTGAATAAAGCTGTGCTTCAACCTTCTGTTCCAAATTACGATTTTTAAAAATGAAATTGGCTGTTCCGGCCTACTAAAGGTGTCTGCCCTTGCCTGGTGTTGTCCTCAACTGAATAAAGCTGAGCTTCTACCTTCTGCCTCTTATTAACTGCTGTTTTTTTAAAAAATTGGCTGTTCCGGCCTACTAAAGGTGTCTGCCCCTGCCTGGTGTTGTCCTCAACTGAATAAAGCTGTGCTTCAACCTTCTGTTCCAAATTACGATTTTTAAAAATGAAATTGGCTGTTCCGGCCTACTAAAGGTGTCTGCCCCTGCCTGGTGTTGTCCTCAACTGAATAAAGCTGAGCTTCTACCTTCTGCCTCTTATTAACTGCTGTTTTTTTAAAAAATTGGCTGTTCCGGCCTACTAAAGGTGTCTGCCCCTGCCTGGTGTTGTCCTCAACTGAATAAAGCTGTGCTTCAACCTTCTGTTCCAAATTACGATTTTTAAAAATGAAATTGGCTGTTCCGGCCTACTAAAGGTGTCTGCCCCTGCCTGGTGTTGTCCTCAACTGAATAAAGCTGAGCTTCTACCTTCTGCCTCTTATTAACTGCTGTTTTTTTAAAAAATTGGCTGTTCCGGCCTACTAAAGGTGTCTGCCCCTGCCTGGTGTTGTCCTCAACTGAATAAAGCTGTGCTTCAACCTTCTGTTCCAAATTACGATTTTTAAAAATGAAATTGGCCGTTCCGGCCTACTAAAGGTGTCTGCCCCTGCCTGGTGTTGTCCTCAACTGAATAAAGCTGAGCTTCTACCTTCTGCCTCTTATTAACTGCTGTTTTTTAAAAAAATTGGCTGTTCCGGCCTACTAAAGGTGTCTGCCCCTGCCTGGTGTTGTCCTCAACTGAATAAAGCTGAGCTTCTACCTTCTGCCTCTTATTAACTGCTGTTTTTTTTAAAAAATTGGCTGTTCCGGCCTACTAAAGGTGTCTGCCCCTGCCTGGTGTTGTCCTCAACTGAACAAAGCTGAGCTTCCACATTCTGGCTTTCGGCCTATACTATCAGATATTAAACTGCATTTGGCCTACTAGTGTGGTTAGGCCCTTGAAACAGTGTCTGCTGCTCTTGGGTTTGCTACTCCACTGAACAACGCAATGCCGCCTGTTTAGTCCTGTTACCAATTTTGATCTGCATTTAGCCTACTTTATTCTTTGGCCCTATATCTGTTTCCTCCTCATCCTGCCCATTGCCCAGCCACTGCTAGATGAGTCTGCTGGTACATTGACCTAGACCACTACATTCCCCTTGTACTCTACACAGCCAGAATCTGACCCTGCTGAAAGTAAGGTTCCCCTTCCCGCATGTTATACCACCTTACACAGGGACAAAGAGGAAGGTGCAGATGAAAGTGCAGGTTCCTTCATCAGGTGCGGGGGGCATACTCGTTGGCGACGTCACTGGCACAGGGCCCCTCAGAGTACGCAAAAGTGTCGCTGCTGGTGGGAGGCGCGCCCGCCATGCAAACACACCGCCGTACTTTGAGGGGCCCTGTGCCAGTGCCAATGCGAACGAGTGGGCCCCCCCTGCTTGCTCAGGATCACAGCACTTGCAACGTTGAAATACTTACCTCTCCCTGCAACACCGCCGTGACGTAGTCCGCATTTCCTGGGCCCACGAAAAACTTGAGCCAGCCCTACTCCCCCCACAACTTTTGCCAAATGACCCCCAATTTCCTATGCCCAACTATTATTATAAAGTTAATTAAGATTGACAAGCTTCAGAAACAAGAATGGATGTTTTTGGCATTAAAATGGGCACTGTAGGTGTTTTCCTGGCCTCCACTCACTGCCGACTATGCTTCCCCATTGACTTGCATTGGGTTTCGTGTTTCGGTCGATCCCCGACTTTTAGCGACAATCGGCCGACTGCACTCGACTCGACTCTGGACAAAATCGGGTTTCCCAAAACCCTACTCGATCTTAAAAAAATGAAAGTCGCTCAACCCTACTCAGGAGGCCGCGCCAAGCACCAAGGTGGTTTTTTTGACAGCTGTGCTGCGTCTCATTAAGAAGGGAACTCACGCCTCCAAGACAGTTTTGACTGTATAAGGGGCTAAATTTTATACGTGTTTCATTCAGCATGTGCAAGGAACAAAATTAAAAGAGCAACCTTTGACTTGTGCAGCATTACTGCTGCACAAGGTGGCTCTTCTAGTTTGTAACACCTGAGGGGGGGTTAAAGGTTACCTTTAAAATTGGTTTAATTAGGCTTCGGCCTACACTCTGCTCCTCCTGCAGACCCTGGGCTCAAACACCGCCAGTTGGTGCCCGGAAGTGCTGGCTGCACAGAGAAAAACACCCGTCAATGTGTCAGTGGGGTTCAGCAATGCCAGCTGTTCCCCCGCTGTGTAGCCGGCAACGTGTCCTGCAAGCGCCACGCAGACACAAAGCTGCTGCCAGTGCAGGCTTCGGCCTACACTCTGCTCCATCTGCTGACCCTGGGCTCAAACACTGCCAGTTGGTGCCCGGAAGTGCTGGCTGCACAGAGAAAAACACCCGCCAATGTGTCAGTGGGGTTCAGCAATGCCAGCTGTTCCCCCGCTGTGTAGCCGGCAACATGTCCTGCAAACGCCACGCAGACACAACAGACCTAAAACTGCCTCCAGTGCAGGCTTCAGCCTACACTCTGCTCCCTCTCCTCCTGCTGTCCCTGGGCTCTAACACCGCCAGTTGGTGCCCGGAAGTGCTGGCTGCACAGAGAGAAACACCCGACAATGTGTCAGAGGGGTTCAGTAACGCCAGCTGTTCCCCTGCTGTGTAGCCGGCATCGTGTCCTGCAAACACCACGCAGACACAACAACTGAAATTGAAGGGAACCTGTCCCCCCCCAGGCGTTTGTATGTATAACAGCCACCTTGTACAGCAGTAATGCTGCATTTGTACAAGGTGGCTCATTCAGTTATTGTCCTTGCACACGTCGAACTCAACACGTATAAAATGTGTCCCCTGAGACCATTAAACCGTCCCTGAGGTGTGACTTTCCTTTGTATTGACACGCAGCAACCCCCTTGGTAGCGCTGCCCGTCTTCTGACATCATTGGTTGGCTTGCTGCGCCTCTGCGGCTGCCCTGCCCGACACAACGCCCCTCGGTGTCTTATTTATTTTGACTGCAAGGGTGTGATTGATGGGCATGAGCAGTGCATATGTTCGCCTGTCACTCATCTCCTTCCGCCTTCTTCAGACTGTGCGGCTTCATGGCCGTGGCATGCGATAAGGGATCAGCTGACGCCGCACAGTCTGAAGCAGGTGTAAGGACACGAGTGAGAGGCGAACATATTTACTGCGCAAGGCCATGAATCCCAGCCCCGCAGTGTGAATTAATGAATAGACACTGCGGGGCTGGGATTCATGGGCATCTCGAACCGCACCGGCCGACATGAAATGATGTCAGAAGACGGGCAGCGCTAATAGCGCAGGGCCAATGGATGAAACAACAGCGCAGACTCCTGTACAGCAAATTGCGACGCCCTGAGGCCGCGCCAAGCACCAAGGTGGTTTTTTTGACAGCTGTGCTGCGTCTCATTAAGAAGGGAACTCACGCCTCCAAGACAGTTTTGACTGTATAAGGGGCTAAATTTTATACGTGTTTCATTCAGCGTGTGCAAGGAACAAAATTAAAAGAGCAACCTTTGACTTGTGCAGCATTACTGCTGCACAAGGTGGCTCTTCTAGTTTGTAACACCCGAGGGGGGGTTAAAGGTTACCTTTAAAATTGGTTCAATTAGGCTTCGGCCTACACTCTGCTCCTCCTGCAGACCCTAAGCTCTAACACCGCCAGTTGGTGCCCGGAAGTGCTGGCTGCACAGAGAAAAACACCCGTCAATGTGTCAGTGGGGTTCAGCAACGCCAGCTGTTCCCCCGCTGTGTAGCCGGCAACGTGTCCTGCAAACACCACGCAGACACAAAGCTGCCGCCAGTGCAGGCTTCGGCCTACACTCTGCTCCTCCTGCTGACCCTGGGCTCTAACACCGCCAGTTGGTGCCCGGAAGTGCTGGCTGCACAGAGAAAAACACCCGCCAATGTGTCAGAGGGGTTCAGCAACGCCAGCTGTTCCCCTGCTGTGTAGCCGGCATCGTGTCCTGCAAACGCCACGTAGACACAAAGCTGCCTCCAGTGCAGGCTGCGGCCTACACTCTGCTCCCCCTGCTGACCATTTGCTCCAACACCGCTAGTTGGGGCTCTAGGAAGACAATCTTGAATAGGTCCCCATCCTGGTTCCAGTACCGTCAGCTGGTTCCGGGTAGAGCCTTTGGCTTAGGTGCCTCCTTCTGGGTATCCGAATTCCACCAACGTCAGGTGGTCCTTGGTAGTGCTTTCAGGCACGGGTACCTCCTGCTTAGTAACCGGGTTCCAGTAACGTCAGCTGGTCCCCGGTAGTTCCATTGGCTCTTGGGCCTTCGGCTACCCATCCGGGTTCCAGTACCATCAGCTGGTTCTCGGCAGTGTCTTTTGCTCTTGTACCTTCTGCTCCCCATCCTGGTTCCAGTACCGTCAGCTGGTTCCGGGCAGAGCCTTTGGCTTAAGTGCCTCCTTCTGGGTATCCGAGTTCCACCAACGTCAGGTGGTCCTTGGTAGTGCTTTCTGGCACGGGTACCTCCTGCTTAGTAACCGGGTTCCAGTAACGTCAGCTGGTCCTCGGTAGTTCCATTGGCTCTTGGACCTTCGGCTAGCCATCCGGGTTCCAGTACCATCAGCTGGTTCTCGGCAGTGTCTTTTGCTCTTGTACCTTCTGCTCCCCATCCTGGTTCCAGTACCATCAGCTGGTTCCGGGCAGAGCCTTTGGCTTAGGTGCCTCCTTCTGGGTATCCGAGTTCCACCAACATCAGGTGGTCCTTGGTAGTGCTTTCTGGCACGGGTACCTCCTGCTTAGTTACCGGGTTCCAGTAATGTCAGCTGGTGCTCGGTAGTTCCATTGGCTCTTGGACCTTCGGGTAGCCATCTAAGTTCCAGTTCCATCAGCAGGTTCTCGGCATTTTCTCAGCCTTCTTGTACCTTCTGCTACATTTCCAAGTTCAAGACCCTAAAGACGACGACCCGGAAGACCACCCCTAAGATGACGACGACACCAGAGACGAAAACCACTGAGATGACGACGACCCTGGAGACGATGACCCTGAAGACCACCCCAATGACGACGACGACGACCCCGGAGACGACGACCCTGGAGACGACGACATGGAAGACCGAGAAGCAGAAGAACAAGAGGCTGCAGAACAAAGAGCAGAAGAACATTAAGCATAACACTAAATATCAGAGCAAAAGATATTATCTAAATTATAAGCAGAAGAAGACTAAGCAGTGCATGGGGGTGAGTCCGTTCCTCCTTGTGGTGCCCCTGGATAAAGCCTGATACTGCAGGCCAAACTGAACGCGGACAAATGTAACTCTTTTGTGACAGGCAAAACGGAAGGTGTTATCTTCAAACTTTTATAGATAACAACTCCAGGAATGCCTGTCACAAATAAGAATATGATGAAGAAGTAGAATATGAAGAAAAATAATAGTTGTATAAAAAGAATATGAAGAATGTAACAAAAAAAAAATAATAGGTAGAAGATGAAGAAGATGTATAAGGTGAAGAAGAAGTTGATGTCAAAGATGCTGATGATGATGAAGAAGAAAGTGTGGGAGAAGTTAAAAAAAAAGGTGAAGGGCTTGGAAGTAGTGAAACATCAATATCTGACAAAATAAAAAAATTCTTAACATAGTCAATATCTTTGTAACTCCGAACATCTTAAAAAAAATAAAATTCCTGCTATTCTATTTGATTGGGCTAAACCTCTATGCCTTTAATGTCTCCGCCACCTCCCCCAATACATCCTACATTATTCTTAGTTGTTTTCCTTCATGTAGAATGAACCTACAAGGAAAGAAAGGGTTTATTTTAATTCCGATATTTTCGTCCCACTGACTTGCATTGGTATCGGGTATCAGTATCGTCGAGATCCGATATTTTGCCGGTATCGGCCGATACTTTCCGATACCGATACTTTCCGATATCGGAAGGTATCGCTCAACACTACCTTCAACTGAAAAATTGTTATGTACTTTCTTGTTTTTGTATTAACAGTTTTTATGGAATTAAAAATGCTATCCTGAATGGAAAAAAGTATTATTTGAAACTCAATAAGGCCTGCCAAATCAAGTGTCTTAGCAATAAGCATCCATTTAAAAAGTGTGCTGTATTGTATATACTGTACAGTACATTGCTTTTGCCTGTGTTCTGCTGTTTTTCCTGTGACCAGAATGCAGGTCCACCTTCTTCTGCTTTCAGTGGTAGATTGACATGCTGAGCAGGCTTCCAGCTCTCCTTCCTGATGAGTTATCTCACAATGAAAAGTCTTATATAGGGTTGAACGGACCTGTGCATGTTTGGGTTCGTCAGTTTCTGCCGAATTGTAGTTCAAAGTTTGGTTTGGCATCCGAACTTGACCCTGAATTTGACCCCAAACCCGATAGAAGTCAATTAGGGCATGAATTTCTTTGCTTTAAAATGACTGTAAAATGGTCATATTAAGGGCTGCAAATTAAGCAAAATGGAGGTAAGAGCAGAATAATTGTCCTGCAAATAAATATGGAAAGGAAAATAACTTAAAATAACAATAAAAAATAATAATCTTGAATCAGGAGGCGGGGGTCCAAGTGGAGTAGGTGGAGGTTGACGTGCCAGCATAGATGCAAGAGGTAGGGAAGGAGGTATCCAACACTATTTTTGTGTTGTTGTATTTTTAGGGAACTAACTTAAGATAACATAGAATTAAAAAAGAAAAAAAACAATCTACAACCAGGAGGAAGTGGTCCAAGTGGAGGAAGAGGTGGAGGAGGTGGACGTGTACATGTAGGTGGAAGAGGCAGGGAGGAGGTATCCAAAACTGTTTTTTGTTTTTTTCTTGTTTTTAGGGAACTGACTTTAAAGAACATAGATTTATAAAAAAATAATCTAAAACTAGGAAGCCGAGGTCAAAGTGGAGGAGGTGAGGGTAGATATAGCAGAGTCAGTGGAAGGGGAGGAAGTGACTTAAAAGAATATAGAATTAAAAAAAAAATAAATAAATAACAATCTAGATTCTGGAACCAAGATGTGGAGGTCCAAGTGGAGAATGAGGTGAAGAAGGTGGAGGTGCACGTGGCAGTGTAGCTGGAAGAAGCAGGGGAGGAGGTACACTAGAGAGTAACAATTGTTTTGCTCTGATCAATTAAGTTGGTGCCTTTGGTTAGCACTGTTTTGCAGCATTTGGGTCCTTGGTTCAAATCCTACTATTTATGCAATATTTCTATGTTCTACCCATCTTTCCATGAGTTTCCTCCCACAGTCTAAAGATATACCAATAGGGAATTTTAGACTGTACTGAGGATGTTCTGTTTGCTTGCTTGCTTTAAAGATTTTCAGTTATGAGAACATTTCCTTCGCTTTGTCATGTATATATTTATGCTATGTTTCATTTTCTATTCTCAGATTCTGTTCACATTTTATATATAACACAGATTTTGCATTTTAGTAATTTCTACATTTTAGGGATTATGTGTGTTTTTGGTTTTTGCTTTATTGTATCACGCATGGAACATTTGTGGTAGGAGTAGTCATTTTTATAAATTTATATTTTTACAGGTTAATCTGCCTGGGTGTTTTTCTACAAGTCATGGGCTTCATGCACACAGATCCGCTTGGCAAGTTACTATTTACGAAGGGGGAGAAATTGCAACTAACAACAAACGTACCGTACATAACCTGATTCATGTATGTAGATTATGCATTTTAGCCATTCGTTACACACAAGTATCTTGAAAAAGTAATAAGACAAAAAAGAGTCATAAAATACAATACAATTTCTTAAAAATTTGAGATGCCATGAGAGATGCAGTAAGGAGAAGGGACATATTTGTTAGATGCCTAGATAATTTCACCAGAAACTTTGTACAATGTAAAAATAGAATTTTTAGAAAGTAGTAATTAAATGAAAATGTAAAAAAAAAACATACGTGATAATACATTTGAAAAAAAGTATTTCCCAGATGTTACCAAAGAGGCAACTCTCTAGTTGGGTTTAGGTATTGTGAGGTTAGATGGAGCGTTAACAGGTCATGACTTATACGTGTGAGAAAAACCTCCTAATGTACATATTTACTACATTTAACACTTGGAAATTAGGGGAGAGGGGGGGGGAAAGCACAGTGTGGAAGGAATTAATTCTGTGTGCCTTACATAAGATCTGTAGCCTGAAGTTTAATGATAATCACACATTTGAAATTAGGTGTTAAATAGAAGTAATTGTCCTGTATAGACCCCTGATGAGTTGAGGTCAATGAGTTACAAGGCCAATTTCCTGCTCTTTGTCTCAGATGTGTTGAGAACTCCACATTAAAGGTGTTTGTGTGCCTTAGCTTTCAGCAGGAAATAGCCTCTTGAGTACATGTTATCTGGTCCTTTTAGTATACTTGCATTATTTTATGAAATATTAAGACAGTCGTACCTGGTTAATGGTTTTTGGCATAGGAAGTTAAGATCTCACTTGTGGTTACTTAATGTATTAAGAAAAAGATCAGAAATACCTATGATTTACTCTGTTATATCCGATGGGATGGGAGCAGCGCTGGGTACTGCTTAGCTGCATGATCATAGACTGTAGAGACCTGTGTCGTAACCAGTGCCTTCCACCACCCTCCAATCCCGTAATGAAAACACTGACAGGCCTAGATGGGTTGAACAGGTCGGTCGCAGTTTGTTAATTACATAAGCAGAGAAAAGGCAATTACATTTCGTAACGGGCGGCTCATCGCCGAGCTCCTGTCCACGATCGACAGGCGAGTTGGCCAACGAGCCTTTATCCTCCTCCGCTTCTTCCACCACTGAGGATCCCGTGTATGACCTACACGGGACTCCGACCCCCACCCATCAATATTAGGGCCTGTTCAACTCCATCCTGTAAGCCAGACAAGAAAATATTGAGGCCAATGTCCGTCAGGTGAACTCCGTCCTGTCTTAATAGTGCTGTGTTATCCCCTTCCAGCTGTTGGTGACGAATTACGATACCGTATTTTTCTCTCACAAATTTTCCAATCCGAGCATTGAATTTCTTCCTTGTGCGTTCTATGGCTTTTTTTTATCTCTTGCGCCATGCCAGATGGCCCATGGTATCATTTCTGACCACACCAGTATCATATTTGCAAATAAACAACTGAAACGTTCGATGTCTGTTGTCATCCATTTATAAACATCAGCCACCTTTTGCTTGCCTGGATCATTGCCACCCACATGTAACACTATTATCACCAGGTGTTTTTTACCCTCCTTGAGATGTCAGCTATCTCTTTGAACACCTGTTTCCATTGGAGGCCTCTGATACCCCTCCAGTTGACTTGACTTGATGCCTAGATTTCTTAGTCCTGGCCGCAGTTTGGCTCTTTTTTCCGCCCAATAGACATAGGAATGTCCTACCACCCAAACTTCTACTCCTGTAAGAGCTAAGATATGTTAATTCAGCAAATCAGGTCCTATGTATCTGGCGAAGCATGCGGATTTCCAATGACCCATTCTCTGGACCTCAGCCTCCGATACTCCTGCCCTAGCTGCTTCGATGGCTGCACTGATTCGGAAAGAATGTGTGATGCATCAGTGGTACTGTGGATGGGATTCTGACTTGCATATGGGTATGTCCTAGAGTTTACATGTGACATTCTGACTTGCACTTTTTTTGCACTGTGAGCACTTTACTATCTGCTACTTTGGGCATGAGTGGGACACAGGATACAAGTTCTCTATATGAGACATGTGTTATTTAAAATCCTTGTTCATCCCATAACCCGGTATTTTCCCACTGTACCATGTGTGTTCTTACTTGAGTATACTCTTTTCCTCTTACTTTATGTCTGTTAAATATTTAAATGAATTTTTTTGAATATATATTTGAATAAAAACTTATATTTTTATTATACCTCTTTCTGAGTGGTGTGTATGGATACTTGTGATCCAACGTTTTTTTGCTATGAGTTCCCCCATTATTGTGTGTTAAGAATGATCATAACATTTCTGGTTCCTCTTAGATTTCTGATAGCCTATTCTTAACCCCTTAACGACCGCCGATATGCCTTTTAATGGCGTCCACTAAGGGTACTTAAATCACAGCGCCGTTAACTAAGGGCGCTGTGGAAAAAGTGAATAGCGCCCACCAGAGTCAGATTTTCTCTGGGGTCTTGGTTACCGGGGGTAGCCGAGACCCCAGAGAACATGATTTGGGGGTTTTTTACCGACCCCCGAGTTGCGATCGCCGGTAATTAACCTTTTACCTGCGGTCGCAAAAAAAAAAAAAGCGATTTCCCATTTAATTTCTCTGTCCTCCGATGTGATCGCACATCAGAGGACAGAGAAATGGGGTCCCCGATCGCCCCCGATAGCCCCCCGATACTCACATGTCTCTGCCGGTGCTCCTCGTGGCTCCCGATGGGCGCCGCCATCTTCTTCCGGCAAAAAAATGGCGGGCGCATGCGCAGTGCGCCCGCCGGCCAGTACCCGGGAGATCTTTGGGGTCTCAGCTGCCGGGGGTAGCCGAGACCCCAAAGAACATGATCGGGGTCAGTTTTTACCGACCCCTGTTTTGCGATCGCCGGTAATTAACTGTTTACCGGCGAAAGCAAAAAAAAAAAAAAGCGATGTGTAATTCTCTGTTCTCTGATGTGATCGCACATCAGAGGACAGAGAAATAGGGGGATTCGGGGACCCTATCATACTTACCGGTGTCCCTGGGTCCTCCTGTGTCCTCTTCTGGCCGCCGGCTTCTTCCTTCTGTAAGAAAATGGCGGGCGCATGCGCTGTGCGACCGCCATGATCTGCCGGCCGGTAGCTAGAGGAGTTGGGGCTAAATTTAGGGTTAGGGCTAGGGTTAGGGCTAGGGCTAGGGCTAGGGTTAGGGTTGGGGCTAAATTTAGGGTTAGGGTTGGGGCTAAATTTAGGGTTAGGGCTGGGGCTAAATTTAGGGTTAGGGCTAGGGTTAGGGTTGGGGCTAAAGTTAGGGCTAGAGTTAGAGTTGGGGCTAAATTTAGGGTTAGGGTTGGGGCTAAATTTAGGGTTAGGGTTGGGGCTAAAATTAGGGCTAGGGTTAAAGTTGGGGCTAAATTTAGGGTTAGGGTTGGGGCTAAAGTTAGAGTTAGGGTTGGGGCTAAAGTTGGGGTTAGGGTTGACGCTAAAGTTAGGACTAGGGTTGCAGCTAAAGTTAGGGTTAGAGTTGTGTTATGATCCCAATGGCAGGGGACCTCAGAGATTACAGCAAAGTCTGCAAAACATAAATACCAGCTCATAGGGAAGTGGTAACTAGGCTGACCATATACCTGATCCTAGCACAAAACACTAACAGCAGCCGGGGAACGTGCCTACGTTGATCCTAGACGTCTCGCGCCAGCCGGAGAACTAACTAACCCTATCAGGGAAAATAAGACCTCTCTTGCCTCCAGAGAAAAGACCCCAAAGTAATACAAGCCCCCAACAAATAATAACGGTGAGGTAAGAAGAAAAGACAAACGTAAGAATGAACTAGATTTAGCAAAGAGAGTCCCACTGACTAATAGCAGAATATAGTAAGAAGACTTATATGGTCAGCAAAAAACCCTGCAAAATATCCACGCTGAATATCCAAGAACCCCCAAACCGACTGACAACGTTGGGGGAGAATATCAGCCCCCTAGAGCTTCCAGCGATAACAGGAATCACATTTTGTACAAGCTGGACAAAAAATATGAACAATGCAAATGATCAAAAGTACGAAAGCAGGACTTAGCTTATCTTGCAAAGAACCAGGACCTGCAGACAGGAGCAAACAGAAGTGAACTGATTACAACGATGCCAGGCACTGGACTGAGAATCCAGGAAGTTTAAATAGCAACACCCCAGGCCTAACGAAGCAGGTGAGTACCAACCTGGGAAAGGACAATCCAAGTGCCAAACCACTAGTGACCACAAGAGGGAGCCAAGAAGTATAGTTCACAACAGAGTTGGGATTAGCGTTTGGAATAGGGTTGGCATTAGGGTTACGTTTGGGATTAGGGTTAGGTTTGGGATTAGGGTTAAGGTTAGGGTTGGGATTAGGGGTGTATTGGGATTAGGGTTAGGTTTGAGGTTAGGGTTGAGATTAGGATTAGGGGTGTGTTAGATTTAGGGTTCTGATTAGGGTTATGGTTGTTTTGGGGCTAGGGTTGCAATTATCTTTAGGGTTGTGATTAGGATTATGGATCGGGTTGGCATTAGGGTTAGGGGTGTGTTGGGGTTAGGGTTGGAGTTAGATTTGGGGGGTTTCCACTGTTTAGGTACATCAGGGGGTCTCTAAACGCCACAGCCAATTTTGCGCTCAAAAAGTCAAATGGTGCTCCCTCCCTTCCGAGCTCTGCCGTGCACCCAAACAGTGGTTTACCCCCACATATGGGGCATCAGCGTACTCGGGATAAATTGGACAACAACTTTTGGGGTCCAATTTCTCCTGTTACCCTTGTGAAAATAAAAACTTGGGGGCTAAAAAATCTTTTTTGTGGGAAAAAAAAATATTTTTTATTTTCACAACTCTGCATTATAAACTTCTGTGAAGCACTTGGGCATTCAAAGTTCTCACCACACATCTAGATAAGTTCCTTGGGGGGTCTAGTTTCCAAAATGGGGTCACTTGTGGGGGGTTTCTACTGTTTAGGTACATCGGGGGCTCTGCAAATGCAACATAATGCCCGCAGACCATTCTATCAAAGTCTGCATTCCAAAAATGGCGCTCCTTCCCTTCCCAAACAGTGGTTTACCCCAACATATGGGGTATCAGCCTACTCAGCATAAATTGCACAATAAATTTTGGGGTCCAATTTCTCCTGTTACCCTTGTGAAAGCAAAAATTTGGGGGTGAAAAATAATTTTTGTGGAAAAAATATGATTTTCTTTTATTTTCATGGCTCTACATTATAAACTTCTGTGAAGCAGTTGAGGGTTCATAGTGCTCATCACACATCTAGATAATCTCTTTGTGGGGTCTAGTTTCCAAAATGGGGTCACTTGTGGGGGGTTTCTACTGTTTAGGTACATCAGGAGCTCTGCAAATGCAACATGGACGCCCGCAGACCATCCCATCAAAGTCTGCATTCCAAGCGGCGCTCCTTCCCTTCCGAGCCCCGATGGGTGCCCAAACAGTGCCCCCACCCACATATAGGGTATCAGCGTACTCATGACAAACTGGTCAACAGATTTTGGGGTCCAATGTCTCCTGTTACCCTTGAGAAAATAAAAAATTGCAGGCTAAAAAATCATTTTTGAGGAAAAAAAAAGGATTTTTTATTTTCACGGCTCTACTTTATAAATTTCTGTGAAGCACTTGGGGGTTTAAAGTGCTCACCACACATCTAGATAAGTTCCTTAAGTGGTCTAGTTTCCAAAATGGGGTGACTTGTGGGGGGTTTCTACTGTTTAGGCACATCAGGGGCTCTCCAAACGTGACATGGTGTCCGATCTCAATTCCAGCCAATTCTACATTGAAAAAGTAAAACGGCACTCCTTCTCTTCCAAGCTCTGCGGTGCGCCAAAACAGTGGTTTACCCCCACATATGGGGTATCGACGTACTCAGGAGAAATTGCACAACAACTTTTGTCGTCTGTTTTCTCCTGTTACCCTTGTCAAAATAAAAATTTGGGGGCAAAAAGAACTTTATTTTCACGGCTCTATGCTATAAACTTCCATGAAGCACCAGGGGGTTTAAAGTGCTCACCACACATCTAGATAAGTTCCTTAAGGGGTTTAGTTTCCAAAATGGTGTCACTTGTGGGGGGTTTCTACTGTTTAGGCACATCAGGGGCTCTCCAAACGCGACATGGCGTCCGATCTCAATTCCAGCCAATTCTGCATCGAAAAAGTAAAACGGCACTCCTTCTCTTCCAAGCTCTACAGTGCGCCCAAACAGTGGTTTACCCCCACATATGGGGTATCGATGTACTCAGGAGAAATTTCACAACAACTTTTGTGGTCTAATTTCTCCTGTTACCCTTGTGAAAATAAAAATTTGGGGGCAAAAGGATCATTTTTGTAGAAAAAATGTGATTTTTTATTTTCACGGCTCTACGTTATAAACTTCTGAGAAGCACCTGGGGGTCTAAAGTGCTCACCACACATCTAGTTAAGTTCCTTAAGGGGTCTAGTTTCCAAAATGGTGTCACTTGTGGGGGGATTCCACTGTTTAGGCACATCAGGGGCTCTCTAAACATGACATGGCATCCGATCTCAATTCCAGCCAATTCTGCATTGAAAAAGTCAAACGGCGCTCCTTCTCTTCCAAGCTCTGTGGTGCGCCCAAACAGTGGTTTACCCCCACATATGGGGTATCGGCGTATTCAGGAGAAATTGCACAACAACATTTATGGTTAAATTTCTGTTTTTACACTTGTGAAAATAAAAAAAAATGGTTCTGAAGTAAAACGTTTGCAAAAAAAAAGTTGTTCATTTTTGCCTTCCACATTGTTTCAGTTCCTGTGAAGCACGTAAAGGGTTAACAAACTTCTTGAATGTGGTTTAGAGCACCTTGAGGGGTTCAGTTTTTAGAATGGTGTTACACTTGGTTATTTTCTATCATATAGACCCCTCAAAATGACTTCAAATGTGATGTGGTCCCTAAAAAAAATGGTGTAAAAATGAGAAATTGCTGGTCAACTTTTAACCCTTATAACTCCCTAACAAAAAAAAAATTTTGTTTCCAAAATTGTGCTGATGTAAAGTAGATATGTGGGAAATGTTATTTATTAACTATTTTTTGTGACATATCTCTCTGATTTAAGGGGATAAAAATACAAAATTTGAAAATTGCAACATTTTAATTTTTTTTGCCATATTTCTGTTTTTTTCATAAATAATCGCAAGTAATATCGAAGAAATGTTACCACTGTCATGAAGTACAATATGTCACGAAAAAACAATCTCAGAATCAGCAGGATCCGTTGAAGCGTTCCAGAGTTATAACCTCGTAAAGTGACAGTGGTCAGAATTGTAAAAATTGGCCTGGTCATTAAGTACCAAATTGGCTCTGTCACTAAGGGGTTAAGGGTAGAAGTTATAATTTTCTTTGTAAATTCACAATTGCATTCCTGTTTTAGAAATGATAAGACGGCTATTTAATTTACAATTTTCAACATAAAATATAAAAAACTGCATCATGATTGTAACTAAAAGAAATTAATGACTTATTAGTTTGTTAGACAATAATAAACATTTTCATAATCAAAGGCTCAGTGTAAGTACAAAGAACCTTCAAGAAAGCCAACAACTCCATATGCTTATCATGAGTGCGCCATCTTACTTCCAAGAAGACTATTGTGAAATTACTTTATGGTACAGCTGTGTAATTAGTTTGGTGATTAATATGTAGCCATATGAGTGGATAATGTGTCATAAGGTGACTTCCATTATCCTCAACCCATCCTTAAAGGGAACCTGTCACCCCCCAGGGTCTAAGGTAAAAGAGCCACCTTCTGCAGCACTAAGGCTGCATTCTGTGAAGGTGGCTCTTATGTTTTTGCTCCCTATTAATGCTGAAATATTCACTTTTATAAATTGCACGCCATACCTGTATTAAGTTTGGGGGATTACGGTACGATTGGGGGGGTACGTTTTTTACCCCTTACTCAACCGCCTCCCAACCGTCAATCATCCCCTCAGTGCACCAGGCACCGCTTCGTCTTCATCATTTTTCGGATTTATTCACACTGCGGGGCTGTAAATCTGGCGCATGCGCAGTTAGTCTCTGCGGCTGTCCCCTTCTCCCTCCGCCTCTTTCCTCCAGCATTATCCGACTTGTCTACAGCTTGTGATTAGTCCGACGAGGCACCTTCAGTTATCTTGAAATTGCACCCAAGGAAGAACCAGACTTGTGCAAGTCCACAATTCTCTTCCTGATATTTTGGCTGATTTCTTGAATCTCTCCCATGATGCTACACAAAGAAGCAGTGTGTTTCAGGTGTGCATTAAAATACATCCCCAGGTATGTCTCTAATTAACTCAGATGTTGCCCAAAAAACTATCAGAAGCTTCCAAACAAGTGACATCATCATATGGGCAGTTCAGAATTGTTTAAAGGCATAGTAATATTAGTGTATGTAAACTTTTGAGTTTGCAGTAAGTAATAAAAATGCCTTAAAACATTATCTTTCTCTCATTATTCTGGCATGTGGCAAATATTAATCATTCTGATAATCCTAATTGACCTAAAACGGGAAAGGTTTATTCTGATTCCATGTCAGATATTGAGAACAACATGCATATGTGTCTTTTTATATAGTGTATGTAAACTTCTGGTTTCAACTGTAGCTAGCATTTGAGACTACTCAGGTCTCTTCATCCTGAGTAGTCTTGAAAGCTTGCTTTATTACTATCTTTTCAGTTAGGCATTAAAAGGTATCGATCACTAGTGAGGACTCTCAAATTTTAATATTGTTCTAGCTACTGGCTAACACTGTATAAACACAGTATAAAATATATTCTTTCTGTATTTGCATGAATAGTATTACTTAGCATCTAAGGTGTTCCAACATTAATCCATTGCCAATAGTTTGGTGATTTTTAAAACAGACTCAAAAGAATAGAGCTGCATTCAAAGTTATCCAACACTTTTAGGCTTATTAGCAAACTTTACAAAGTTTTTGCAGTTTGCAAAAACAATTTAAGTAGCTCAGAACAGCTAACATAAGAAGTGGTTTCTCCAAATTGAGCAGAAAATGGCAGTTTTAATGACTACTGCAGTCTCATAATCAGCCAACTCCTTCAGGACAAGTGTCTTTATTACTTAATAAAGCACCAGTTTGCTGTTAAGACCTGCTGAAAATGTTACATA